>NC_079436.1:8152340-8407340 GCF_903798145.1 Danio aesculapii | reverse complement strand
GAGGCCCAGACTGCAAGTCCAGGGGAAGAGGTTGGCCCCAGTGTAGCCTGCTGGGGTCAGGGACCCCTTAGGCGGAGGGCAAGGGGGCCCTCTGGGGCCTATGCTGCAAGTCCAGGGAGAAAGATTGGCCCCTAGGTAGCTTACTGGGGTCATTGACCCCTTAGGCGGAGGGCAAGGGGGCCCTCTGGGGCCACACTGCAAGTCCAGTGACAGAGGTTGGCCCATGGGTAGCTTGCTGGTGTCAGGGACCCCTTAGGTGGAGGGCAAGGGGGCCCTTTTGAGCCCAGACTGCAAGTCCAAGGAGAGAGGTTGGCCCCAGTGTAGTTTGCTGGGGACAGGGACCCCTTAGCTGGGGGTCAATGGGGCCCTCTGTTGCCCAGACTGCTAGTCCATGGAGAGAGGTTGATCCATGGGTAGCTTGCTGGGGTCAAGGACTCCTTAGGTGGAGGGCAAGAGGGCCCTCTGGGTCCAAGACTGCAAGTCCATGTAGAGAGGTTGGCCTCTGGGTAGCTTGCTGGGGTCAGGAACCCCTTAGATGGAGGGCAAGGGAGCCCTAACAAGCATAGACTGCCAGTCCAGGTAGAGAGGATGGCCCCTGGGTAGCTTGTTGGGGTCAGGGACCCCTTAGGAGGAGGGCAAAGAGGCCCTAAGAAGCCCGGACTGCCAGACCAGGGAGACAGGTTGGCCCTTGGGTAGCTTGCTGGGATCAGGGACCCCTTAGATGGAGGGCAAGGGGGCCTCTGGGGTCCAGACCGCTAGTTCAGGGACAGAGGTAGACCCTTGGGTAACTTGCTGGTTTCTGGGACCCCTTAGGAGGAGGTCAAGGCCCTCAAGAGCCCAAACTGCAACCCAGGGAGAGTGGCAGGCCCCTGGGGCAACCTGCTGGGGTCACAGACCCTGCAGCTGAAGGGCAAGGGGCCCTCAAGAGCCCAAACTGCAACCCAGGGAGAGTGGCTGGCCCCTGGGGCAGCCTTCCTGGGTCACAGACCATGCAGCTGGAGGGCAAGGGGCCCTCAAGAGCCCAAACTGCAACCCAGGGAGAGGAGCTAGCCCCTGGGGCAACCTGCTGGGGTCAGAGACCCTGCAGCTGAAGGTCAATGGGCCCTCAAGAGCCCAAACTGCCACCCAGGGACAGTAGCTGGCCCCTGGGGCAGCCTGCTGTGGTCACAGACCCTGCAGCTGGAGGGCAAGGGGCCCTCAAAGGCCAAACTGCCACCCAGGGACAGTGGCTGGCTCCTCGGGTAGCCCTTTGGGGTCAGAGACCCTGCAGCTGAAGGGCAAGGGGCCCTCAAGAGCCCAAACTGCCACCCAATTACAGTAGCTGGCCCCTTGGCCAGCCAGCCGGGGTCACAGACCCTGCAGCTGGAGGGCAAGGGGTCCTCAAGAGCTCAAACTGCAACCCAGGGAGAGTGGCTGGCCCCTGGGGTAACCTGCTGGGTCAGAGACCCTGCAGCTGAAGGGCAAGGGACCCTCAAGAGCCCAAACTGCCACCCAGGGACAGTAGCTGGCCTCTCAGGTAGCCCGCTGGGGTCACAGACCCTGCAGCTGGAAGGCAAGGGAACATCAAGAGCAGAAACTGCAACCCAGTAAGAGTGGCTGGACCCTGGGGTAACCTTCTGGGGTCAGAGACCCTGCAGTCGAAGGGCAAGGGGCCCTCAAGAACAGGAACTGCCACCCAGGGAGAGTGGCTGGACCCTGGGACAGCCAGCAGGGGTCACAGACCCTTCAGCTGGAGGGCAAGGGGCCCTCATGAGCCCAAACTGCCACCCAGGGAGAGTGGCAGGACCCTTGGGCAGCCCGTTGGGGTCACAGACCCTGCAGCTGGAGGGCAAGGGGCCCTCAAGAGCCCAAACTGCCACCCAGGGACAGTAGCTGGCCCCTGGGGCAGCCCACTGGGGTCACAGACCCTTCAGCTGAAGGACAAGGGGCCCTCAAGAGCCCAAACTGCAACCCAGGAGAGTGGCAGGCCCCTGGGGCAGTCCACTGGGGTCACAGACCCTTCAGCTGGAGGACAAGGGGCCCTCATGAGCCCAAACTGCCACCCAGGGAGAGTGGCAGGACCCTTGGGCAGCCCGTTGGGGTCACAGACCCTGCAGCTGGATGGCAAGGGGCCCTCAAGAGCCCAAGCTGCAGCCCAGGGAGAGTGGCAGGCCCGTGGGGCAATCTACTGGGGTCAGAGAGCCTGCAGCTGGAGGACAAGGGGCCCTCAAGAGCCCAAACTGCCACCCAGGGACAGTAGCTGGCCCCTGGGGCAGCCTGCTGGGGTCACAGACCCTTCAGCTGATGGACAAGGGGCCCTCAAGAGCCCAAACTGCCACCCAGGGACAGTAGCTGGCCCCTGGGGCAGCCCACTGGGGTCACAGACCCTTCAGCTGAAGGACAAGGGGCCCTCAAGAGCCCAAACTGCAACCCAGTGAGAGTGGCAGGCCCCTGGGGCAGTCCACTGGGGTCACAGACCCTTCAGCTGGAGGACAAGGGGCCCTCAAGAGCCCAAACTGCCACCCAGGGACAGTAGCTGGCCCCTGGGGCAGCCTGCTGGGGTCACAGACCCTTCAGCTGGAGGACAAGGGGCCCTCCAGAGCCCAAACTGCAACCCAGGGAAAGTAGCAGGCCCCTGGGGCAGCCCACTGGGGTCACAGACCCTTCAGCTGGAGGACAAGGGGCCCTCCAAAGCCCAAACTGCCACCCAGGGACAGTGGCAGGCCCCTGGGGCAGCCCGCTGGGGTCACAGACCCTTCAGCTGGAGGACAAGGGGCCTCTCAAGAGCCCAAACTGCCACCCAGGGACAGTAGCTGGCCCCTGGGGCAGCCCACTGGGGTCACAGACCCTTCAGCTGGAGGACAAGGGGCCCTCAAGAGCCCAAACCTGCCACCCAGGGACAGTAGCTGGCCCCTGGGGCAGCCTACTGGGGTCACAGACCCTTCAGCTGGAGGACAAGGGGCCCTCAAGAGCCCAAACTGCCACCCAGGGACAGTAGCTGGCCCCTGGGGCAGCCCTGCTGGGGTCACAGACCCTTCAGCTGGAGGACAAGGGGCCCTCAAGAGCCCAAACTGCCACCCAGGGACAGTAGCATGGCCCCTGGGGCAGCCCACTGGGGTCACAGACCCTTCAGCTGGAAGGACAAGGGGCCCTCAAGAGCCCAAACTGCCACCCAGGGACAGTAGCTGGCCCCTGGGGCAGCCTGCTGGGGTCACAGACCCTTCAGCTGGAGGACAAGGGGCCCTCAAGAGCCCAAACTGCCACCCAGGGACAGTAGCTGGCCCCTGGGGCAGCCTGCTGGGGTCACAGACCCTTCAGCTGAAGGACAATGGGCCCTGCAGAGCCCGAACTGCAACCCAGGGAGAGTGGCAGGCCCCTGGGGAGCCCACTGGGGTCACAGACCCTTCAGCTGGAGGACAAGGGGCCCTCAAGAGCCCAAACTGTCACCCAGGGGTCTGTGACCCCAGTGGGCTGCCCCAGGGGCCAGCTACTGTCCCTGGGTGGCAGTTTGGGCTCTTGAGGGCCCCTTGTCCTCCAGCTGAAGGGTCTGTGACCCCAGTGGGCTGCCCCAGGGGCCTGCCACTGTCCCTGGGTTGCAGTTTGGGCTCTTGAGGGCCCCTTGCCTTCCAGCTGAAGGGTCTGTGACCCCAGCAGGCTGCCCCAGGGGCCAGCTACTGTCCCTGGGTGGTGGTTTGGGCTCTTGAGGGCCCCTTGTCCTCCAGCTGAAGGGTCTGTGACCCCAGTGGGCTGCCCCAGGGGCCTGCCACTCTCCCTGGGTTGCAGTTTGGGCTCTTGAGGGCCCCTTGTCCTCCAGCTGAAGGGTCTGTGACCCCAGCAGGCTGCCCCAGGGGCCAGCTACTGTCCCTGGGTGGCAGTTTGGGCTCTTGAGGGCCCCTTGTCCTCCAGCTGAAGGGTCTGTGACCCCAGTGGGCTGCCCCAGGGGCCAGCTACTGTCCCTGGGTGGCAGTTTGGGCTCTTGAGGGCCCCTTGTCCTCCAGCTGAAGGGTCTGTGACCCAGCAGGCTGCCCCAGGGGCCAGCTACTGTCCCTGGGTGGCAGTTTGGGCTCTTGAGGGCCCCTTGTCCTCCAGCTGAAGGGTCTGTGACCCCAGCAGGCTGCCCCAGGGGCCAGCTACTGTCCCTGGGTGGCAGTTTGGGCTCTTGAGGGCCCCTTGTCCTCCAGCTGAAGGGTCTGTGACCCCAGTAGGCTGCCCCAGGGGCCAGCTACTGTCCCTGGGTGGCAGTTTGGGCTCTTGAGGGCCCCTTGTCCTCCAGCTGAAGGGTCTGTGACCCCAGTAGGCTGCCCCAGGGGCCAGCTACTGTCCCTGGGTGGCAGTTTGGGCTCTTGAGGGCCCCTTGTCCTCCAGCTGAAGGGTCTGTGACCCCAGTGGGCTGCCCCAGGGGCCAGCTACTGTCCCTGGGTGGCAGTTTGGGCTCTTGAGGGCCCCTTGTCCTCCAGCTGAAGGGTCTGTGACCCCAGCAGGCTGCCCCAGGGGCCAGCTACTGTCCCTGGGTGGCAGTTTGGGCTCTTGAGGGCCCCTTGTCCTCCAGCTGAAGGGTCTGTGACCCCAGTAGGCTGCCCCAGGGGCCAGCTACTGTCCCTGGGTGGCAGTTTGGGCTCTTGAGGGCCCCTTGTCCTCCAGCTGAAGGGTCTGTGACCCCAGTAGGCTGCCCCAGGGGCCAGCTACTGTCCCTGGGTGGCAGTTTGGGCTCTTGAGGGCCCCTTGTCCTCCAGCTGAAGGGTCTGTGACCCCAGCAGGCTGCCCCAGGGGCCAGCTACTGTCCCTGGGTGGCAGTTTGGGCTCTTGAGGGCCCCTTGTCCTCCAGCTGAAGGGTCTGTGACCCCAGCAGGCTGCCCCAGGGGCCAGCTACTGTCCCTGGGTGGCAGTTTGGGCTCTTGAGGGCCCCTTGTCCTCCAGCTGAAGGGTCTGTGACCCCAGTGGGCTGCCCCAGGGGCCAGCTACTGTCCCTGGGTGGCAGTTTGGGCTCTGGAGGGCCCCTTGTCCTCCAGCTGAAGGGTCTGTGACCCCAGTGGGCTGCCCCAGGGGCCAGCTACTGTCCCTGGGTGGCAGTTTGGGCTCTTGAGGGCCCCTTGTCCTCCAGCTGAAGGGTCTGTGACCCCAGTAGGCTGCCCCAGGGGCCAGCTACTGTCCCTGGGTGGCAGTTTGGGCTCTTGAGGGCCCCTTGTCCTCCAGCTGAAGGGTCTGTGACCCCAGCAGGCTGCCCCAGGGGCCAGCTACTGTCCCTGGGTGGCAGTTTGGGCTCTTGAGGGCCCCTTGTCCTCCAGCTGAAGGGTCTGTGACCCCAGCAGGCTGCCCCAGGGGCCAGCTACTGTCCCTGGGTGGCAGTTTGGGCTCTTGAGGGCCCCTTGTCCTCCAGCTGAAGGGTCTGTGACCCCAGTAGGCTGCCCCAGGGGCCAGCTACTGTCCCTGGGTGGCAGTTTGGGCTCTTGAGGGCCCCTTGTCCTCCAGCTGAAGGGTCTGTGACCCCAGCAGGGCTGCCCCAGGGGCCAGCTACTGTCCCTGGGTGCAGTTTGGGCTCTTGAGGGCCCCTTGTCCTCCAGCTGAAGGGTCTGTGACCCCAGCAGGCTGCCCCAGGGGCCAGCTACTGTCCCTGGGTGGCAGTTTGGGCTCTTGAGGGCCCCTTGTCCTCCAGCTGAAGGGTCTGTGACCCCAGTGGGCTGCCCCAGGGGCCAGCTACTGTCCCTGGGTGGCAGTTTGGGCTCTTGAGGGCCCCTTGTCCTCCAGCTGAAGGGTCTGTGACCCCAGCAGGCTGCCCCAGGGGCCAGCTACTGTCCCTGGGTGGCAGTTTGGGCTCTTGAGGGCCCCTTGTCCTCCAGCTGAAGGGTCTGTGACCCCAGTGGGCTGCCCCAGGGGCCAGCCTACTGTCCCTGGGTGGCAGTTTGGGCTCTTGAGGGCCCCTTGTCCTCCAGCTGAAGGGTCTGTGACCCCAGCAGGCTGCCCCAGGGGCCAGCTACTGTCCCTGGGTGGCAGTTTGGGCTCTTGAGGGCCCCTTGTCCTCCAGCTGAAGGGTCTGTGACCCCAGTGGGCTGCCCCAGGGGCCAGCTACTGTCCCTGGGTGGCAGTTTGGGCTCTTGAGGGCCCCTTGTCCTCCAGCTGAAGGGTCTGTGACCCCAGCTGGCTGCCCCAGGGGCCAGCTACTGTCCCTGGGTGGCAGTTTGGGCTCTTGAGGGCCCCTTGTCCTCCAGCTGAAGGGTCTGTGACCCCAGCAGGCTGCCCCAGGGGCCAGCTACTGTCCCTGGGTGGCAGTTTGGGCTCTTGAGGGCCCCTTGTCCTCCAGCTGAAGGGTCTGTGACCCCAGTGGGCTGCCCCAGGGGCCTGCCACTCTCCCTGGATTGCAGTTTGGGCTCTGGAGGGCCCCTTGTCCTCCAGCTGAAGGAGCAAAGAGCATAATAGTGGCACTTTAAAACCCAATCACGTCTATGTCTGGCCTTATTATACTATTATGCTGCATCACATAAACCCCAGATTTAATGCATCACCAAGCTGTGAAACTGCCCAATCCATCTAAACGCGACTTCAGTTTTTGATCATGGAAAGGTCATCGTTCTTAGCAGTCTAAGTCGAGTCTGGCATCACAATAGCTTCTAGATGGATGGTTTCCAGAGATGTGTGTTCCCAAGATTACAGTGTTGTAAAAAGTTGGCACACGCGCCATTAACCTGAAATATTATTTCAGAGTAATGAATGGTACGAGGAGATAGCACACTTAAATAGCAGTGCATTCATAACTCGCAACGCTCCTCTGAAGATACAGACTGCATACCCAGCATGTCTCTATTTAAAAAAAACAAAAATATTAATTGGCTGCAACATCTATGAATTATGCTTGGATTTGATTTCTTCCAGAGGGTCAGATTGTACTTAAAACAACATTTCACCACAATTACAATTAGTTTTTTCAGTTCTTAGATTAATGACTTGACTTATTTACATGATTGCAGTTTTTATTTAAGGCAATAATAAGGTAAAACACACTTTTCAAAGGGATAGTTCACCAAAAAATTAAAAGTCTGCAATTATTTACTTATCCATATTTGTTCCAAACCTGTTTGAGTTTCTTTTTACTTCCCAGGGGATAAAAATAGCCACTGATTTCCATATTTATTTCCTATTAAGGTTCCCCCCTCCCCCCTAAACATTTCTGCAGTATACAATCCTTTGTGTTTAACAGAAGAAATCCTTTCATAAAAGTTTAGAACTTGAGTGTGAGAAATTTTGTTTTTGGGTAAACTGTCCCTTTCATTAATGTTTAGCTAGGATTGAAATCCGGTATAACCGCCAACAGAGACACCCAGTGGTACAAACCGGCATTAAAGGGATTTGCTTTTCCTACTATGGAAGCCAGTCAATAATATCCAGCTGCAGGCCCGCAGAACCACACACGTTTTAGGCACACACAATCTGGCACACACAATCTAGGCAAACCATATATGGTTAGACGGATGTTAATGGTATTAACGTCTTCTTGGACATCGTCATCGATATATTTTAATATATATGGTAATAAATATTGTACACAATAAACAATAGTGTTTACTTTACTTTAATACACAAATATTGCGATCAAGACGGGCGAATGGGGAGCGTTGTTTCCGATCGGCATTCAATATAATAGACTGAACAGTTTTCTGTCAGTCATCACGGATGATCAGTCATTATTATCTGACAGAGTCAATATAGCAGATACTCGTTTGCTTGGCTTGCTGAAAGATCTAAATTGGACAGGTTTAATTTATATAATGGATTAATTTATAATGAAGGAAATAATAGCAAGTTAATATAGGCAATAATACATCTTTATATGTAATAAAAATCTTACATGTAATAAATGTATAACACTATAATTCATATTTTACTCAAGCGATTTATTAATGTGTATTTGCTTAATTTTCTAATAAGTTATTTAATGATTTCCCACATAAAATACTGTAGTAATTTATAGTAAGCAATATATTGTTTTTAAACCAAAATTTAGCAATATAAGCAAATAAACTATTAATATTTAATTAAAAAAATAATAAGTATTTTATATATATAGAATATATTTATATATATATATATATATATATATATATATATATATATATATATATATATATATATATATATATATATATATATATGTCAACAGCTGTGACAGTTTAGTAAAAGTTAGTAGTTTATAATCAGACAATCAATTAAGATAATCAGTTTATAACTATATTATATATTGTTTATGATTAACTATAGTAATTCATTTTAATGTCACACATTATTGTTTGCTTTTTATATTTTACAACAAAGTGATTTTAACCAAGTATGATTATATTAAAACCCTGAATTAGTTTATTACACTTAATCCTACAATTAGACGGTCTATTATGTTTTCTTTGTGTATGTGGACACTTGAATAAAGTCATAAGTGTCTAACCAATTATTTTTATTTACATAATTTGAGTTCAGAAACTGCAGAGATGTTAAAATGATCGTTATGATATAATAATGATATAATGACTGAAATGGGAAACCATATTTGTGAAATTCAATAGGTGGCGATAATGCTTCTAAGGAGTTAGTTAGTTCCCATATATGGTTAGCCTAAATCGTGTGTGCTAGATTGTGTGTGCCCGAAACGTGTGTGGTTCTGCGTTCAAGCCAGTGGTTACAGGTTTCAGTTTTCTCTAAAATAATGTCCTTATTGTGTTCAACACAAGAAAGAAACCCATAAAGGTTTGAAAACATGAGGGTGAGTAAATACATTTTGTTTAAGTAAATTAAGTTTCTGCTTACTCAATTCTCGGTACTACTCAATTACCTCAGTTTCTCTCACCCTCAAAGTAAAAAACATTTGAAATGAAACATTTGAAAATTAAAATATAAAAACGTGTGTTATACATGATTATAATAGCTAAATAACTGATCTAATATGTTTAAAAAATGGAGGTTCAGTTGTCTAAATATGAGGTCTTACATTAGAGCTTGAATCCATTAACAATTGAGAAATCTTCCAATTTTCCGGTGTAAACAGTTTTTCATCCTTAATAGATTCGTCTAGTTTTCTACATATTTATGAATTATCATCAAGAAATTAAGGCAATTACTGAATTTACACTTAACACATGGAAGGCATTGAC
Organism: Danio aesculapii; assembly: GCF_903798145.1. Taxonomy (NCBI): domain Eukaryota; kingdom Metazoa; phylum Chordata; class Actinopteri; order Cypriniformes; family Danionidae; genus Danio; species Danio aesculapii. The sequence goes on along the minus strand of NC_079436.1, from coordinate 8,398,227 downwards.
AGATTTTTATTTAATTTTTTATTTACTTTATTCTTAAATTTCAATTTAAAATTCATTTTGAAAATTCTTTTCAGAAAATATGGATTTATTATGTTTTTCAAGTAAATGTATGCAGATTTTTTCTCCTTTTTAATCAGTAAGGTATGTCTTAAGTAGGCCAATGGAGATTAACTTGCATTTAGAAATGCTGCTTAAACAACACATTCTCTGTGTTGTCTTTATTTTTTAAAATGTCTTGGACATTTGCAGGAAGTGACATTTGCAGACAATTAAGGAAGTCAGGTCTAATTTTTCATTACAAGCTGTTTGCACTCATGAAATACTATAAAATGTAATTAATATATACAAATTCTTACAACCCCTTTACAAAATTTATTTTATAAACATAAAGACTGCCAGGAATACTACAATATGATGATGGCATTTTTTGTCATTTAAATGAACTGAAAATCTTCACTTTTGCCATAAAATCTCGACACACTAAATGCGAAGGGTATTATTTGAACACTGGGTGAAAAAAAATTCTTATCAACTTTATAAATCAGGGGTGATTTTCATCTTGAAATAGGTGATTCACATGAATTGTAGATCTGTAAGGGTTTTGTGTAACATTGGGTTGGTATATATATATATATATATATATATATATATATATATATTAGGCATGGGTATGATAACCTTGGATGAAAATATCACAATTTCACGTTATTGAGATTACAGCTCTAAAATATGTTCTTTTAAATGTACAATTTTAAACTACATTTTCCCCCATTGAACACAATTTATTTTATTTTAAGAAAATATTTTGTAACAGTAAACATGTCAGGCTAAATTATTCAAATAAATCATTGACTTCTGCTCTTTTCATTAGTTTCAAAAACAATGATTTCTTTACAACTTGAAAAGGCATCTTTGGATATCTTTCTGTACTTTGTTTTTAAAGAAAGCCACTGCACTGTTCAGCTTTATAGCATGTTTGGATGTTGGTGTGTAAGTGATTTGTTTTTCAAATCTTTGGTGTTTGTCAAAAACTAGGAACAGTAGGAACTGTTGGAACAGTATATGTAAGAGCTGACTTTTCCAAACCACGGTAAACCCTGAAACCGGTTATTGTCCCAGGCCTATATATATATATATATATATATATATATATATATATATATATATATATATATATATATATATATATATATATACATATACATATATATATATATATATATATATATATATATATATATATATATATATATATATATATAAATATATATATATAAATATATATATTACACGGGTCATTTCCAGTCAGGACATTTTCAGAATTATATTTCTTTTCTTTTTTACAGTGCCTTTTGATTTAATAATTTACTTACCAATAAAATTAAATGCATACATTTGTCAAACCAATTGACATGTCTGTGTTTTGAAATGCTCAGTATGTCGCGATGAAGAGCCACAGGCTTTTTAAAGACTTCTCAGCCCTTCTGAACACTTGTCCACGCTGCTATATTAATCCGACACATAAATACTACCTGGAACATTCTTGGGAAAAGGGCAGGCAGCTTTCTCAGAGGACCGAACGGCACACAAACGAAAGGAATCTGAAACACAATGGCCAGCAACAGGTGTAAATGTCCCCAGTTAAGGATCTGCTCAACACTCTGTAAAACACAAGAGAGTGTGACTGCCGAATAAAACATTTGGGATTTGGAGCTTGATGTAATCGAAAATAATGTGGATGTCGTACTTTTCCGCTGTAAAAGAAGAACAAGTCAGCCTCGGCGATGAAGTTAAAGTCTGAGATAGCATCGTTTTGAGAAATGGGCTCTTTGCAGGAGGAAAAAAAAGTAAAATGAAAAGATTTGACTCCATTCCATTTGCGACAAAGTGTGAAAAAGTGTTAAATGGATTTCCGAATTTAAAAGACACCATCAAAAAGTCCAATTATCGTCTCTATGTGCATTCACGTGGACGGAGATAAAAGAGTCTGCCTTTTCCTGCACTTACAGCAGTTCTGGATTCCTCTCATCAGTTTGCCCTTGGGACAAAATGATATATCTGTCATCTTTCTGATATGTTGAGAATTTCAGTCAGCAAAGAAAACCTGCTGTCTCCCTGTGGTTAAAATAAAGCCACGTTCGACGTGCATTCCTTTATTGCAATGCCTGCTGTTATTGCCGCCTATATTTCTTAGTGTCAACTTTATGTCCAGCATAATGCATGTTTGCATGTAATCTGTACATAAAGCCACAAACTAAAGTGGTGCTTCGCTTGTCCAGCTGTCCCGGCTGCAATATATGAGCAGTTGGTTATTTAGTGCGTTGTTAAATGCTTGCTTACTATGGATTACTGGAAGGTTGCTATATGCCGATTCATTGTTTTTATTATCCACCAGGTGGAATTTTTAGGATTGACCAATTATATATGGTCACTTTTTATTTTACGGTACAATTCTCACTATTTACTAACACTTTTACCTCAATAAACTACTAATTTGCTGCTTATTAATTGTTAGTAAGGTTTTATTGGGTAGGATTAGGGAGATAGATCATATCTACTTACACAGTTGCTGTACTGTAGAATTTATAGTAACTTACTGTAAACCAAATTACAGCAAGAATACTGTATTTGCAGTAACAGCTTCATTTATCTTGGTGTGTGTGTATTTACAGTGTTGTTCTTTATTGTAAAATACAGAAATTTTTACTTTGCAACTTTAAAATACAGTAACATACCACATAACTGTCCTACAATACAAACATAGAGTATATTACAGTTAAATACTGTGTAATTTACAAAAATCGTTAACCGACAAATAGCCAATATCTAAATAATTGACAGGTAGTAAGTAGTAAGGTAATAAGTTCCACCACATCACAAAGGTACTGAGATGTGGTGACTGTGGAGGCCATTTGAGTACAGTGAACTCATTGTCATGTTTAAGTAACCAGTCTGAGATGATTCGCTCTTTATGACATGGTGCGTTATCAGAATATGGGTACACTGTGGTCATAAAGGGATAGACATGGTCAGCAACAATACTCAGGTAGGCTGTGGCGTTAACACAATGCTCAATTGGTATTAATGGGCCCAAGAAAATATTAAGTGTGCCAAGAAAATATCTCTCACACCATTACACCAACACCACTAGCCTGAACGTTACAAGGCAGGATGAACCCATGCTTTCATGTTGTTGATGTCAAATTCTGACCCCATCCGAATGTCGCAGCAGAAATGGAGACTCATCAGACCAGGCAACATTTTTCCAATCTTCTTATGCCCAATTTTTGGTGAGCCTGTGCGAATTGTAGCCTCAGTTTCCTGTTCTTAACTGACAGGAGTGGGACCCGATGTGGTCTTCTGCTGCTATAGTCTATCCGGCTCAAGGTAGGATGTGTTGTTTGTTCAGAGATGCTCTTCTGCAGACCTCGGTTGGAATGAGTGGTTATTTGAGTTACTGTTGCCTTTCTATCTGCTTGAACCAGTCTGGCCTCATTCTCCTCTGACCTCTGGCATCAACAAGGCATTTGCGCCCACAGAACTTCCACTCACTGGATTTTTTCTCTTTTTCTGACTATTCTCTGTAAACCCTAGAGATGGTTGTGCATGGAAATCCCAGTAGATCAGCAGTTTCTGAAATACTCAGACCAGCCTGTCTGGCACCAACAACCATGCCACAATCAAAGTCACTTAAATCACCTTTCTTCCCCATTCTGATGCTCGGTTTGAACTGCAGCAGTTGACCATGTTGACTTGACCATGTCTACATGCCTAAATACATTGAGTTGCTGCCATGTGATTGGCTGATTAGAAATGTGCGTTAACGAGCAGATGGACAGGTTTACCTAATGAAGTGGCGAGTGTATGTATTCTATAATTCTATAGTACAGGTCTATAAAGTTTTGGAACTATACTAAAGTAAGGTTTGTTTTACTGTATATATTTCAGTATTTTCAACACTTTGTTGAATGAATGCTACAGCATGCGTCAATAGTGAACTGATAAAGAGTTAAATACTGTCTTTATTCTCAGACAGGGACATGGATGTGCTTTATTTTACTTTTTACACAGCTACTCTTAAGAATCTTAATAATTTCTTAAAGGGAGAAATTTTACCCCATTTTCAAGATTCAAGATAAGTCTTTTGTGTCTCCAGAATGTGTCTGTAAAGTTTCACTTCAAAACACCCATCAGATTATTTATTTTACCTTTTAGAAGTTTGGGATTTTTTGCTCTGAACACAATGTAGAGTGTGCCTCAATTTCTAGCTGCGTCAGATAAACAGCACAGTGACAGACATGAAGGAAGCAGATCTCATGTAACCTCAGTGAGAAATACTACAGTAAGAACTTTACCATTAAGTATCTGATGTATTAGTTGTGGGGTAATTCAAGCCTTTCTGCAATGATGAGTCACACAAAATGTCGTTACAACGTTCACGCACACACACAGCGCGCATTTAACTTTGCTATGTTTTGCACGGTAAATGTGACAGGACCCATGTTAATATTCACTGCTGTATGGATATCCATTATGTTAATGTACAAAATAAACTTTAACGTCCACAAACTGGGTCTGAAACGTCTTTTATAATTGTACTGACATGTGACTGTGGTGATAAAGTTGTCGCTGTAATTCATTATAAACATGCACTGTTTTAAAAACGTTTTAAACTTGTAAAACTCATTCTTGATCCCATTTGATGATGATTGATGATGACAGAGAGCTGAACAGATCTTTTCATCCCAGTTGCTTTGCCTATTCCAGTCTAATTGATATGATTTTACGTGTTACTACAGAGACATGTTAATACGCAGCTTTCAATCACTTCAGTGGGCAAGGAAACCTCACTACTACATCACACTACATTACACACTACATTACTACATCGGCCTCAAAATGGGAGGGATTTGGATCCTATTTTAACATTAAGAAATAAGAAAAAACAGATTTATTGTATTTCTATCACCCCAATATGACTGTGGACACACAATACCCACACACAGTTTTGTCCAAACTGCTTCCAAAACATGATTTTCATTATAGGTGCACTTAAAAAATCTTTAAACAAAGACTAAATAATAATAATAATAATAATAATAATAATAATAATAAAATCCTTGGGCAATTGTGCTCAGCCTTTGCATTACTTTGCACTACAATTAAATCAATCGTAATCGTAACAATTCTGTGATGCTATTTAAGCCAGATTTTATTTAAAATATGATATTTAAATGTGCGTTTTCGGAAAATGTTATATCCCGTTCAGCTAAACAGCAGATAGATTAAAATTTAGTCATTTAGCGAAGGCTTTTATCCAAAGCCAAATGAAGAAGTCATCAATCGACTCATCATAAAAAGGTGAGTGACAGGACCCATGTTAATATCCACTGCTGTATGGATATCCATTATGTTAATGTACAAAATAAACTTTAACGTCCACAAACCGGGTCTGAAACGTCTTTTATAATTTTACTGACATGCGACTGTGGTGACAAAGTTAAATCGCTATAATTCATTATAAACATGCACTGTTTTAAAAACGTTTTAAACTTGTAAAACTCATTCTTGATCCCATTTGATGATGATTGATGATCACAGAGAGCCGAACAGATCTTTTCATCCCAGTTGCTTTGCCTATTCCAGTCTAATTGATATGATTTTACGTGTTACTACAGAGACATGTTAATACGCAGCTTTCAATCACTTCAGTGGGCGGGGAAACCTCACTACTACATCACACTACATTACACACTACATTACTACATCGACCTCAAAATGGGAGGGATTTGGATCCTATTTTAACATTAAGAAATAAGAAAAAACAGATTTATTGTATTTCTATCACCCCAATATGACTGTGGACACACAATACCCACACACAGTTTTGTCCAAACTGCTTCCAAAACATGATTTTCATTATAGGTGCCCTTTAAGAATCTTTAAACAAAGACTAAATAATAATAATAATAATAATAATAATAATAATAATAAAATCCTTGGGCAATTGTGCTCAGCCTTTGCATTACTTTGCACTACAATTAAATCAATCGTAATCGTAACAATTCTGTGATGCTATTTAAGCCAGATTTTATTTAAAATATGATATTTAAATGTGCGTTTTCGGAAAATGTTATATCCCGTTCAGCTAAACAGCAGATAGATTAAAATTTAGTCATTTAGCGAAGGCTTTTATCCAAATCCAAATGAGGAAGTCATCAATCGACTCATCATAAAAAGGCAATATACTTGCATGAAATATCTGCCAGAGTTTGATGGCAGGAACAGAATAGCCTTGAAAGGTACTTTGACCATGTCTAAATGAAAATGCACCTGTAACCATTCCTCCACATGCTCAGATCACTTCTGTCAAATGTTTTATATTTCTACCTTCAGGTTTAGAGGATCAAATCACCAGTCCTAAGGATGAATAATTTAGTAACGATACTGGCCTTGGTAAACATCATAAATCAAACGCCCAAACTCAACGACAGCACTTTGACAAAAAGTGGCACATGGTTATTTCTGTTCAGTTCTTCACCTCCATGCTGAAAAGGGGGCAAGGTCAGGGTGTCGGGCCGGCTAGGAAGAACTCATTCCGCACATCATTTGGCAGGAAACTGCTGCCCTGCACAGTTTCACACACTGGCACGCGGCCCACAAAGCCACAAATCTGCCAGCAGCATTATCGGGTATTTTAAAAACCCTTACAGGTCTCGAGAGGAGCAAGAGGAGGCTGACGGTTATTGACGCAACATGCTTTCTTGAAATTTCATTGCTCTGCTTTGGCTCGAATCTATCGATACAGGTATGTAGAGACCTTGGCCTTGCGAAGGGATATAAACGGAAACCTTTGAATTAAACATATTGATTATGAAGAGCGTACATCCTGGGTTTGAATGCTTCTCTGCCTTCTTGGAAATGCTAGCAGAGCACTAAAGCATTATATGGAGGGAAAATGCTTCAGGAATACATTTTCACTCACAAATTTTCCTAATTCAAGTTGTCTTGGAGTTAAAAGCAACTGCTCGCAAAGTGAGACAAGGAAAAATATGCTAGGATGTCAATAAAGCTGTTGTCAGTTGACATGAATGAAAAACAGATTTTATTTGTGGATTCCAAAGCATAAAGGGCTTTGTGTGCATTGATTTTTAAACCCATTTATCAAATGGATACAGCATTTTAGATGGTTTTAATCAACCAAAAACCTTTATAGGCTAAATTTGATTAAATTCTCAGAAGGATCTTGTAGAAATATTAGTACATCCTTCATTGCTGAGTGCTTTCAATCATCTTGTTACTTAAAAATCATTGGACAAAAGGAAAGAGCTTTGTCATTTTTTTTTCTCTCCGCCAAGCAGTCTTCTTCTTGTTTCTGGGAAAAAAAGAAAAAAGATTTGGGCTATTTTCCAAACCCAGGGTTAGAGAATCAATAATGTATTTAGTCTAGAATGTTTTATGTTTGGCATGGTTCTGCATTTAGCAAAATCACGCTGCGCTTAAGAAACAGTTGTCGATACAGCAAGGATACGTGAGCTCGTACTTGTAATAGTAATGTAATCACTGGTGCTCTTAGTAATAGCAAGGCAATCTTGAAAGTGGGGCTCTATCAGCCTTAAGCTCCATTGCTGAGCCCTTAAAAAGACCTGCTTCTCATAGCTGTGTATAAGAGCAAAAATAAAGTTTGTATGTGTATTTAGAGACATTTTAGTCTTAAAATGAAAATGTAAAGACTGCGACTGATTCTGCTAATTTGTATGAAATATAGTTCAATTCACTATGATTTTGGTCATTCCCCAATGGGGATTGGGTTTAGGGGTGGGGTTTGGTGTCATGACTTTTTAAAAAATCATACAGTTTAATATGACTGAATTTCATCTGTATGAATTTGTATGAATTAGCTACTAAATAGTATAAATAATAATTACATTTCCTCGTTAGATCAGGCAGAAATCAGACATTCAGCTTCAATTATCATAGGAAAATTTCAAATGTTCATATATTTATATATATATATATAAATATATTTATATATATATATATATATATATATATATATATATATATATATATATATATATATATATATATATATATTGAGTGTAGCAAGTTAAGATTGAAGTTAAGGTCCCTATGTTATAAGGTCCCTATGTCCCAGCTCTTATATAAAAAGGCACACCAATCTAACAAACCCTGATTAAAAAAACCATTTCTCATTAACTTTTTGAAAACCTTCAAATAGAGTAAAATAATTAAAACATAAAATTCTGTTTTAGACATGCCATGTGGTATCTGGTTTGAGGTTAGCAACTTGAGCTAAATAAAAAATGGTAGCTAATGTCGACTCTGTTATTGTCAACTCTATTATTGTCAACTCCGTTATTGTCAACTCTGCTTTTGTCAACTCTGCTTTTGTCAACACTGTTATTGTCAACTCTGCTTTTGTCAACACTGCTTTTGTCAACTCCGTTATTGTCAACTCTACCATAGTCAACTCCGTTATTGTCAACTCTGTTATTGTCAACTCTGCTTTTGTCAACTCTGCTTTTGTCAACTCTGTTATTTTCATCTCTGCTATCGTCAACTCCGTTATTGTCAACTCTGCTTTTATCAACTCTGTTATTGTCGACTCTGTTACTGTTAACCGTTATTGTCAACTCTGCTTTTGTCAACTCTGTTATTGTCAACCCTCTTATTGTCAATTTTGCTTTTGTCAACTCTGTTATTGTCAACTCTGTTATTGTTAACCGTTATTGTCAACTCTGCTTTTCTCAACTCCATTAATGTCAACTCTGCTATCATCAACTCTGTCATGTCAACTCTGTTATTGTCGACTCTGTGACTGTTAACCGTTATTGTCAACTCTGCGTTTGTCAAATTTGTTATTGTCAACTCTGCTTTTGCCAACTCTGTTATTGTCAACTCTGCTTTTGTCAACTCTGCTTTTGTCAAATCTCTATTTGTCAACTCTGTTATTGTCAACTCTGCTTTTTTCAACTCTGTGTTTGTCAACTCTGTTATTGTTAACCCTGTTATTGTCAACTCTGCTATAGTCAACTGTGTTATTGTCAAACTTGCTTTTGTCAACTCTGCTTTTGTAAACTCTATTACTGTCAACTCTGCTTTTGTCAACACTGCTTTTGTCAACTCCGTTATTGTCAACTCTGCTATAGTCAACTCCTTTATTGTCAACTCTGTTAATGTCAACTCTGTTATTGTCAACTATGCTATTGTCAACTCCATTATTGTCAACTCTGGTATTGTCAACTCTGTTACTGTTAACCGTTATTGTCAACTCTGATTTTGTCAACTCTGCTTTTGTCAATTCTGTTATTGTCAACTCTGTTATTGTCAACTGTTATTGTTAACCGTTATTGTCAACTCTGTTACTGTTAACCGTTATTGTCAACTCTGCTTTAATCAACTTCGTTATTGTCAACTCTGCTATCATCAACTCTGTAATATATCAATGATTTTGTCAACTCTGCTTTTGTCAATTCTGTTATTGTCAACTCTGTTATTGTCAACTGTTATTGTTAACCGTTATTGTCAACTCTGCTTTAATCAACTTCGTTATTGTCAACTCTGCTATCATCAACTCTGTAATATATCAACTCTGTTATTGTCAACTCTGTTACTGTTAACCGTCATTGTCAACTCTGCGTTTGTCAACAATGTTATTGTCAACTCTGCTTTTGTCAACTCTGTTATTGTCAACCCTGTTATTGTCAACTCTGCTTTTGTCAACTCTTTTATTGTCAACCCTGTTATTGTCAACTCTGCTTTTGTCAACTCTGTTATTGTCAACTCTGTTATTGTCAACCTTGCTTTTGTCAACTCTGTTATTGTCAACTCTGCTATTGTCAACTCTGTTATTGTTAACCCTGTTATTGTCAACTCTGCTTTTGTCAACTCTGCTTTTATGAACCATATTATTGTCAACTGTTATATTCAACTCTGTTGTCAACTCTGTTATTGTCAACTCTGTTACTGTCAACTCTGCAATTGTCAAATCTGTTATTGTTAACCCTGTTATTGTCAACTCTGCTATAGTCAACTCTGTTATTGTCAAACCTGCTTTTGTCAACTCTGCTATTGTCAACTCTGCTTGTGTCAACTCTGCTATTATAAACCCTGTTATTGTTAATGCTGCTTTTGTCTACCCTGTTATATTCACCTCTGTTATTGTCAACTCTGCTATTGTCAAGCCTGTTATTGTCAACTCTGTTATTGTCAATTATGCTATTGTCAACTCTGTTATTCTCAACTCTGCTTTTGTCAACACTGTTAATGTCAATTCTATTATTGTCAACCCTGCTATTGTCAACTCTGCTTTTGTCAACTCTGTTATTGTTAACCCTGTTATTGTCGACCCTGCTTTTGTCAACTTCATTATTGTCAATTCTGCTATCGTCAACTCTGCTTTTATCAACTCTGTTATTGTCAACCCTGGTATTGTCAACTTTGTGTTTGTCAACTCTGTTATTGTCAACCCTACTGCAAAGATGTTATACAGGTTTGAAATAACATGAGGGTGAGTAAATGATAACTGTACTGATGAATTCAAGTATGAAGTAAATGACTTTATGAATCTTTGGTTCACCTGAGTAATTCGGATAAAAGTAACAAAGCTGAACACTGCAAAATAGTGTATATCTAACATTATATAATATTATAATCTTACTATTATTATTTAATATGTTGTATATAATCAATATCACAAGTATTCCTAATGCCTTTTGTAACAAAACCAGCCGATGTGATATATCACTGGTTTCCATGTGTGATATTAATGGGATGCTCTGAGAAATATTTATATGAAAAGGGTTCGTTTTAAAGCTAAATTTAGATTTGAGTCTCTTGAGAATGATTGCTCAGGCTGGCTAAAGATTCTCAAGCTTTCTTAGGAGCATCTCTCTTCAGAATTATTCAGAAATGGCACTTATAGGAATTATGGACCATCTTGGCTGATTTATGAATCATGGAAGTGCACTGTCAGTGAATAGTTAATATATTCTTTACATAGTAAAACCATGGTGTATTGCAAAATCAATACTGCTGGCTTCTGTACAAATAATGTGTCAAACTATATGGTCAGATTTTATAACAGAAGGTGTAAATGGAAAACATACGCTCAAAAAACGATTTTTCTGCTTGTTCCAACTGCTTATTTAAAATGAGCTGAAGCATCACAATTCATGAGGTTTCTTGGGACAACTTGATTGTTTAATGTTCAATCCATTAAAATTTGTGTAAACAGTTAAGTTTGAGTGAATGTAAAATGTCTGTGCAGTTAGACCATATATTGTTTGGTTTTAGGTCTGTCCAGATTTGACAGGAATGAGACAAGATGTTCCTTGTGAAGGGGGTCAGAACAACACAAGCTACACAACAAAGGTTTACATCTGTTTTTAACTTGCTCTTAATACCATATTTACTTTAAAAATGCTGTATGCAAGTTTGGACTCTTCTAAAGTATAAACATATCATAATATGTTTACAGATATATAAGAAACATGATCAATTTGCATACTTGTCTATCTGAAACGCAATGTGCGTTCCATGCCAGAATGTCCAACATAGACTCATTCTGAAATGTAGCTCTATAAACATTTCTGGAGATCGCAAATTATGTAGCCAGAAGTACATATGGCTGCATTTTATTTTTAAAACGAACACTATAGGGCGGCATGATGGTGTTCCTTTTCGCTGTTTCCTGTTCCACCTACCTCTGTGTGGACGGCCTTCCCGCTGTTACCAATTTGTCCAGTAGCTCGCTATGCAGTTGCTGGACTTAAGATGCAGAGCAAAGTTGATCTCGACGACAGGGTTGAGTCTGGCGAAGAATGATTCCAGAAAGCACAAAGACAAAAACAGAAGCCAAAAAATAAAATAAACAAGTAAATAACAGGGTGAGAATGTGGTAAAATCCGATTATGTGGTAAAAATCAGACGAGACCTTTTCTTTTTCTGAATCTATTTAGGAAAAGTGTCGTTGGGTTGAGGGAAGGGGGTGGGCGGGTCAATCAGTGCTTTTGAAAACACTACTGGTTGGGTTTAGGGAACGAGGAGGGTGGGTCAGTCGATCACTCAGTCAGTCACTAGCTGCGCTCAAAATGGCACACTATACACTCATGCACTATGTACTTATGCACTTACACACTCAACAGCATAGCATATGTATGTAGTGTCGTCCTAAATGGAACACTAATGGTTTATTTACTAAGCGGAAATTCAAACCATTTCCCTGATGACGCTTAACGGTTGCCAAATTAGTGAAATAAATAAATAAAGTACCAAATAATACCTGCCGTGAGTATTATTCTCCATCAGGAGGCGATATAATCACTCTCATAGGAGAATTTCGCTTTCACAATCCAAAATAAAAAAAGTTTTCCAACATGTGCGCCCCACAACTCCACCCCTTCTGCTACGTGAACAAAGCAGCGATCGTTGAGTGCGTGAAGTGTCCAACATTCCACACTTCATTTTACCAGTTGAATGAGTGCATCATCCGGGTAAATGAAGTGCACTTATTATTCGTGGAGTTTTCAGTATGAACACACTACTTACACTATTTACACGACAAAATGGCGTAGAATAGTGCATAAGTATGCGATTTGGCACGCACCTACTTATTTAATCAGTCAGTCAGTCGACAGCAGCCTCTGGTGGATTTATGTGACAACAGCAGGCGTGAATGGCACTATTGATAGAAATTAAAGATCTGAAAAAGCGTACGCAGCGGCCTCTGGGGCAAAAACTGCAAAAAAAAAAAAAAAAAAACGTAGCTCCTGGGACGTATTTAGCCATCTCCAGAAATGTATATAGGGGTACATTTTCAGAATGAGCCTGGCTTGGGAATGTCTGTCTTTGTTATAGGCTGTGTAAGTCCACCCACTGCTAGTTGGTAGACTAAGAATCCTTAAATTGAAGCAAATACGATTTTCCAAATCATCAATTTTCGTGCCTTAGTCTTCTGAAATATTCTGCCACATGGTTTTCGATATCCTGTATAGCTGAGAGGACATTTTCGAACTGAGAGGCCATGTTGACTTTCATCAAATTTGTTGCTTGTATACTGCCACTTGTATCAGCATGCAAACCACCAGTTTGACTTCAAAAAGAGTTGATGAGTTTTTCCTACATCACTTCCATGCTTTTGGAGTCAGATGTAGTCTCGGTAATTGACATCTTAAGTAATGTTCAGTCTTGAATAAGCTGAGTTTGAATGTTAAACATAACCGGGATATATTTCGGATTTTTAAAGGTGCTGTATGTAAGTTTTTGACTCTTCTAAAGCATAAAAATGCCATAATATATTTGCAGATATTTAAGAAACATGCTAAGTGAACATTCTTGTTTATCTGAAAAACAATGCTGAAGTCAGATATTCTACTTTGACAATGTGCTGTTCGTGCTGGAACGTCTATCTTTGTTTTGGTTCTTTTAACTCGCTCAATGCCAGTTTAACTGATTATAAATCAGCACCCCAGGTTGCCTTGGTGGAAAACAGCGTATTTCATTCATTCAGTCAGAAAGGCTCTCAAAGCATTTATCCGCAACTGGAATGAGACCATAGTGTGGACATTAGCAGACTACAAAATAAGACGCAGATTCAGAGTTCCACATGAGGTGATTATTAATTAGCAAACAATATAAATATTACGAATGGAAACATTAGGTGAGCAGGTTACATTGTAACCCCTTGTCCTAACAACATGCTACATGACGAAATTTTTGTGATAAGCAATTTGGTTGTTTGCACCAGATGAAACACGACAGAAATTTAAATAGAGCCATTAACAAGTACAGAATAGTGCACTCACTGCACCCCAACAAGGTTTATAATCTAATTAATACATATTACACCTCTTTAACATTATTAAATTAATCACTGATGTGTTGGTTTGCACTGAGTCACAGCTAAGGTTCAATCAAAGTCCCTTTAAGGCAAGTTATTTCAATCTTTGAAAAACCTCTCGGGCAGTATGCTTGGGCATTCTGTTTGAATAGGGAACTTAAAATTCTCCAAACTTGATGCCAAGCTTACGATTGATTTTCATATAAGGAAACAACAATAAAATTAAACAACAACTGTCCCTTTAGTTTAATTTCTAATCTTTTGAGTCACACAAAATCTGCATAAATTCACATCTGGTCCCAGCTCCTCCTCTGGAGGATCCTCAGTCTATAACAATCGCTGATTGGATCCTGTACTAGATGGCGGGGCTTCATTCATCATATTGACCTTACACTTTTCACCATTTAAAACTAAATGAGAGACAAGTCTTGCGTATTCTATAGTCTTTTCTTGCTCCTTTAGCTATTATCAAACTGGCATATATAATATCAATCTTACATACTGAACCTTTAAATATAATTCATGTGAAAGTTTTTACAATATTATAAGTAGCCAATTAGCATCCATGACTAAAAAACACTTTGCTGTTTGGATTTTCTTTTCTAGGGTGATTTATAAGCGGTTGTGGGGACATGAGCTGAAGGACAAAAAAAGGACAGAGACGGCGCTGAAGGCTGGGGAGGACAGGGCCATTCTTCTGGGTTTGGGCATGGTGTTCAGCTCAGTCATGATGTACTTTGTGATTTGTATCACCATGGTGCGTGCTTATGCAGACAGGTAGTGCTATATCATGACTGCTTCAATAGCAATTTACTAGGATAATGACTATGCCAGCAATGTACACTAGCTAACATTTGAAGTGGATCAGAACCTTTCATCAAAGTTGTCCTAAAACTATTGAATTTTAAACTTATTTTAAACTCATTCTTGATGTGCAGCTGATCACAGAGAGTTGGAACAGATCTTTTAATTCCAGTTTCTTTGCAAATCCTGTTCTGTGGACATGATTATACGTGAGACATGTTAATAAACACCTGTCATGCAGTCTATTGATAGATGAGACCACCTGCACTGTGCTGAACTCCTCTCTGACCAAGGAAATCAACTGCTCCTACAACTGTGGCTCTGACTGCTGGCGAAACTCGAAATACCCCTGTCTGCAGGTCTACGTCAGCCTGAACGCCACCGGTCGCATCGGCCTGCTCTCTCACAATGAGGAAATGCTGGACGTCAGTTCTGAGGTGAATCCATTTATCATTCAACACTCTGAAGAAGACCGTGGAGTAAAAAAAATCTAAAACGTTTAGAAAATCAAAAGCTAAACAGAAGTCAGATTATATTGTCTGCGTGTAAGTGTTTAGGCAGCTGGTTTGTTGCCTCCCTGCCCAATCAGGCAGTGAATCTGGAGGCAGCATTTGTGCATGAAAGACACCTTGTAAAAGATAGCATAATAATTTAATCACGTTTGGTGATAGCTAAGGGAATAACCACAATGCTAACTTCAAGCTGTAGTTGAAAATTATTAGCCCTCCTTTTCTTTTTCCAATATTTCCCAAATGATGTTTAACAGAGCAAGGAATTTTTCACAGCATTTCCTATAATATTTTTCTTCTGGAGAAAGTCTTATTTGTTTTATTTTGGCTAGAATAAAAGCAGTTTTAAATTTTTTAAAACCATTTTCAGGTCAATATTATTATCCCCCTTAAACATCCCCCCCCCACCCCGTTGCGAAGACGCTGTGCTCTGAAGTGTGAGTTAAAGTTAGTGTTACTTTCCCCAGGGCTTAATTTGTGCCGGAACACGCCAGATCCGGCACCTCCGAAATCTGATCCAGGACCTCATTTTACCGATCGCCCTCCTCAACCGCCCTCCTCCCCTGTCTGCTGTTCACTTCTTTCTGCGACTTCATAACCCGAATCCATCGAAAACATATTATAAGACAATGAAACTGTTTTTTGACCTTGCATGCATAACAGCCTGTTGTTGGAGATCCCCAACACCAAACTTTAATAATGACCCTTTTAAATGCATAATAGGAGTTCTTTATATAAAATTGAAATCGTTTTCTAAAATTCAGTATGATTACAAATATGTAGACAGACAGGTAGTCTGTAAACCAACTAGTTGACTTTACTAGAAAATTGCATGGAAACCTGTTGCATAAAACCAACCAATGTTTGTACATGAGGTGAAACTAAAAACCCGTTAGTTTAGGTTAGAGTTTGAATTATTTTGGTTTAATTGTTTGAGACATGTGAAAGACAATGTTGGAGAGAGACTGTTTGTCCTGGTTTGAGCTGCATTTCTAGCAGTGTTGTTTGCAATATTATCTGAACTGATGGAATTGTGAATGTTGAAAAGTACAGACAGGTTTTAATCCATTATGCTATTCCTTCTGGAAAGGACTTGAGTGGTAACAGATTTAATTTTAAGCATGATAATGATCCGCTAATTGCAGTGAAATCCTATTTGGAGAAAGAAAACAGCTGATGAAACCAACCCAGGCTCATTCTGAGAACGTAGTCCCGGGGACGTTTCTGGAGACCGCGAAATACGTAGCCGGGGTACGTACGGCTGCATTTCATTTTTTTAAGCGAACGCTGCGGGGCAGTGTGACGCCGTTCCCTTCGGCGCTCGCCGGCCGGCCAGCCGGCCGCTCGCCTCCGTGTGGAGGGCTTTCCCGCTGCAGCCAGTTTGTCCGGTTAGCTCTTCGTGTACTCTGGCAGACTCGAGGCGCAGAGAGGGGCTGACCACGACGACGACGGGGTTCGAGTCCGGGGAAGAGCGGTTCCAGAAATCAGGTGAGAAAACAAAAACAAAATCCAAAAAATGAAGCGAACAAGTTGGTCACAGGGTGAGAATGTGGTCAAAATCCGAAAACGTGGTAAAAATCGGACGAGGGCTTTTCTTTTTCTGGACGGCTTTTGTGAACCGTCGTTGGTTGGGTTTAGGGACGGAGGAGGGTGGGTCGGCCAATTGGCCGGTCGCACGGTCAATCATTCCGTCATCCAGGCAGACAGGCGGAAGGTCGTTCGACAGCGGCCTCTAGCGGGTTTACGCGAGAACGGCGCGGAAAAAAGCGCACACAGCGGCCTCTCGCGGACTCGTGAAAACAAAATCTGCACAAATACGTACCTCCCGGGACGTATTTCGCGGTCTCCAGAAACGTCCCCGGGACTACGTTCTCAGAATGAGCCTGGGTTGGATGAAACACAGACAGTCATGAAATGGCCTCCACACGGTCCAGACCTGAATATTATAGAGGCTAATGAGATCACCTGGACAGAAATAGAAAGATACAGCACTCTAAATCTAAAGACGATCTCTGGCAAGTGCTAAAAGAACCTGACATTACACAGCATATTATTTCAGAAAATAACAGGACAATTAGAACAAAACAGTTCAAGCTGTGCTTGGTGTCAAAGGAGGCCACATTAAACATACTTTTGCTTGAAGAGGAAAGGTTGTGCTGTTGTTTTGTACATATTTTATATATTTTCTGTTTTTTAATAAAGAGACTGATTGATTATATATTGTGCCAAAGTCTTAGGTCAACTAAGCTGGTATAGTGCTTAGGAGTTTAAACGTGATGAAGTAACTCATGCCTTTACTGTCAGTGTTTAAAATAGATTTGTTTTTTTCCCCGCAGTGTTTTTATGTGCCAAAATGCCAGAAGGACCACACTGCTGTGCGCGTTCTGATCCAGAATATTTCGGATCACCTGAAGATGCAGCAGCAGGTCAGGTGTTTCCACGACCCCAGCGAGCATCAGGCCAGTATCCTCCTTAAGCGGCTCTACGGCAGCGCTTCGCTTTTACACTCGCTCTTCTGGCCCTCCTGCTTGTTATCCGGAGGAACGCTCATCATCCTCATGGTCAAACTCACGCAATACCTCTCCATACTGTGTGAACAAATCGACAAAGCCCCGAAGTGAAAGCCGCGCAGACATCGACTGACTCGGTGAGGTAAACGGAGGGAGCTTTTCATTTCTCCTTCAAATGGTTTTTCGGATTCCTGCTGTTCAAGGATTGACCGGAGATTGATGTTAGTCTTCCATGACTAAGCAATATTGTGTCCACAAATCATATCTCTGGAGTGCTGCCGTATGCCAAACGGGCTTATAGTGCTTTTGGGATAAAGGTATTAAAAATATAAACAATGCAATATGTATGCAGCTGTTTGACGCAGCGTCTGACATCCTTTGACTAATCTTTTATAAATCATGTGCTTTATGGATAATGTAAATTATAAATTCAGGGCTCAGTATAAATCAGTACATTTTGAAAATGAATATTTTTATCAATTTTTTAGGGAATATATTGTAACACGGGGAGTGACAGAGACAACTGAAGTTTAGGATCCACGTGCAGGTTTATTCAAACTCAGGGAGGCAATGGTCAACACAGGTGCAAACAGATGTATGAAGGCAGTCCAGAATCATAATCAAACACAGGCGAGAGGTCGGAAGGCAGGCGGCAGACAAGGATAACTAGGTAAACAAGGCTAGGGTAAACACACGGAGAAACAAGACTAAGGAAACGCGTTGTAATGTCACTTTACAGTAAAACAAGACTCGGCCAATGCAGGGAGTGTGTGTGTTGTTTAAATAGTGTGTGTAATCAGTCTCGGACAATCCTCAGCTGGCGCAAGTGTAATCAGTGAAAATGAGGAAGCATGTGTGTTTGTGGAACGGAGTGCATGTATAAAAATGTAGTCGACGAATGGCGGATTAGTAGTCCATAGGTTATTGTGAGAGTGAGTGCTTACCAGCGACCTCTGGTGGTTAGAGATCGCTGGTAATCATGACATATATAGTGCATCCGGAAATTATTCATAGCGTTTCCCCTTTTCCACATTTTTTTATGTTACAGCCTTATTCTAAAATGGATTAAATTAATTTATTTCCTCAAAATTCTACACACGATACCTCATAATGACAATGTAAAAAAAGACTTTTTTGAAATTGTTGCAAATTTATTAAAAATAAAAAACTTCGCATGTACATCAGTATTTACAGCCTTTGTCGTGAAGCTCTAAATTGAGCTCAGGTACATTCTGTTTCCGCTGATCATTCTTGAGATGTTTCGGCAGCTTAATTGGAGTTCACCTCTGCTTTCAATCTCAATAAACACTGATGCTTGCTGACAACTTATACTACATTATTTAAGGGCATTCCTTATGACATGGATAGGATCAAACTTATCATTCCTTTTTAATATTAAGATATTTTCTTTGAAATCTAAATGTATATTTTCCTGCCAGGGTTGCTTATTAAACACTCTTGCCTGAACTTGCCGTGAGTGAGACAGAGAAAATGAAAGCACATCAGCAGCAGCGAGGAAAAATTAAATGCTTAAGACATAATCTTTAAAATAATAACATATTAAAAATTTGCAAACATATAACTGAGGTTTGTGATACAACAATCACATTGAAGCATTCCACAAATCCTTATTTTCCACAGAGCGAAACAAATCATCCACACGCATAGTTGAGTAGTGGAGGGGCACAAACAAAAAAATTATTCTATTTATAAAATTTTGAAACGAATTTCGTTTGCTATAATTTGTATCTTAATTGGTCCCACTTTATATTAAGTGCCCTTAACTAATATGTACTTACACAGAAATTAATAATTTGTTATAATGTACTTATTGTGTAAATACATGTATTTACTGTGTACTTATGCTTGATTAAATACCTGTATGTAATTACATCTGCAATTAAATTCTGTAACTACAATTGTAAATACACTGATGACCATCCCTTACACCCTAACCCACCCTTAAACCTACCCATACCACCAAACCTGTCCATAACCCTACCCCTATCCCAACTCAAGAGCGCCACAAGTGTTCTCAAATGCATTATGAACACAGTAAGTACATTGTATTTATTTTTTGATGCAAGTACATAGTAGTTAAGGACACAATATAAAGTGGGACCTCTTAATATTAATGTATCTTTTGTTGGTCAGTTATCTACTAGATAAACAAGAATAACGAATAACATCTGAGGTGATGCGCTTCAAAACAAGTCCGATATATGCGCCAAAACATGAATTACTGTGAGATTGTGTTGGTTTGTTTAATAAAATAATAATCTAGCCTAAAAAAAGTGAAATAAACAGAGTTTCAGAGAAACTTATAATAAACTGTTTTCACTATTAATGACAAATTTGAATAAGCAGGAAATGCTTTTGCAATGTATTTGCAACTCTGAACATTCCCAGATTACCTCGGAAGAACAAACTCTAAATGGAGACGTCTGCATATTTGGGCCAGTATGTCAGATAAAATTGCTTAAAACACCTTAATATTTTAGAAAATGTAGTTAAAGTTTGCATAACCAATAATTGATCTTATCCACTTGTGACCCACCCATAAGTAAATATGCCGCCTATTGTTTGATTACCTGAGCAGCGCATTAACAGCAGCACCCGCTGAGATAACCGAGAAATGATGTGCTCCTATTGTCCACTGTCACCCACATGACGAAACTCGTCGTGAAGAACGAGAAAAAAATGAAACATACTAGATTTTAGCAGACATAGTATCGGTTGTCGGGAACTACGCCATATTCCAAGAGAAGAAACGATTGATTCTTGTGTCATGGTACCCATTTTTCATTTACGAACCCTCACAACATTCTACGTCAAGGAAATCGTGCCGAAATTCGTGTGATCTGCGCAGGGTTTAAGTCATATACCCATGTCTTTATACAACTTCGTGTCCCTGTAAACCACATAAATCTGCATGTACACACACACACACACACACACACACACACACACACACACACACACACACACACACACACACACACACACACACACACACACACACACATTTACATAGATTTTTTTAGTTTTTACTGATGATAACATGAAATAATTGTCACGGATTGGTCAGGCTCTCACGATCCCCACTCACGAAGATCACCATCACCTGACTTCTAATGAGCACACAGCTGCATCACATTCACGAGCACCAGATAAAAGCACAGCACTCCAGTCGCTCATTGTCCGGGCTCGTCTCGACGAAAGCGGACAACTGAGCGACCACTCAGCGTAGTCATCCTCAGCTAAAACAAACGATTTACTTACCTGTTCTCTTTGTATTCCTCCTAGTCTTCCTGGTCCTCCCGAATCGTCCTGTCTTCCAGTCCTTCCAAGTCTGTGTCATCCTCTGTCAGCTGTATCTGGTGTGTGCTGTCCATCCTCGTGTATTCCTATTACCCAGCCACGGAGGAAAAGACCCCAACATCATTCCTGATCCTCCTGGCTATCCTTCATGTGCTCCTTGTTGTCATTTAATAAACACCCTAACGTTTCCTTACCTCTGTCTCCTGTCCGCTTCATAACAGAAGCCCGGACCTTTAACGACGACAACATGAGCACCCCCGATCACTTTCAAGAGCTGGTGGACCAGTTGAAGCGGATTCTACAGCCACCAGCTCCACTTTCCAACGCACCACCAGCACCGAGCACTTCCGCCTCCACAGTTTCTTCTTCGGCCCTTCCTTCCAGTCCCATGGCCCGACCAGCGCCCTACTCAGGCGGAGCGGGGGAGTGCAATGGTTTTCTGTTACAATGTTCCCTCATATTCGAAATGCAACCTTCTCTATATCCCACAGATAAGTCAAAGATCGCCTACATCGTATCACTACTCTCTGGACCTGCACTTAAATGGGCTGAGACGATCTGGAACCAAGCCGGGCCGGTCATGAATTCCATCACTACCTTCACGGAGTATTTCAAAGAGGTGTTTGGACGTTCTGATGGGGAAGTAGCCGCTGGAGAGCAGCTGTATCATCTAAAGCAAGGTACTCTATCTACACAGGAATATGCTCTCCGGTTTCGCACTCTAGCAGCTGCAAGTGGATGGAATGAGAGATCGTTGTTGACCACGTACCGGCTCGGCTTGGAACCCACTCTCCGAATCCAGCTGGCCACATTAGATGATACAATGGGTCTGGAGAGATTCATCCAACATTCTCTCCGATGTTCCGATCGTCTCCGTTCCTATCAACAGGACACCATCACCCCCTCGTCTGCACTCCTCCAATCGCCTGAGTCAACAGCCTCTCCAGAACCAGAACCCATGATAATAGAGTCTGGAAGACTGACATCAGCGGAACGACAGAGGAGGCTGACCCGGGGTCTGTGTCTATACTGCGGTGTCAGTGGACACACCCGTATGGAGTGTCCCCTTCGTCCCATTCGGACTTCAGTGAGTGTATTCAGTACGAATATTGAACAATGTAAACCACTTACTACCACCGTACAAATAACTACTGCCTCTATTTCTCTCCTTGTCACAGCCCTCATCGACTCCGGGTCAGCAGGGAACTTCATCTCCCAATCCCTCTGTCGTCAACTCCACCTCCGTACTGAGGCGTCCTCGCATATATACCAGATACAACCGATAACCCAGTGCACTCGATCTTCGACCCGTATCCATCGACAATGCGAAGACATCCTTCTTCAAGTGGGGTTGTTACATCAAGAGAGGATTCAATTTCTGGTTCTGGAGGGTGCAAATATGGACATCATTCTAGGGCGCCCGTGGCTGGTGAAGCACGATCCCATCATCTCTTGGGGCACAGGAGAGATAAAGAAATGGGGATCTGGATGTACACCTACCTGTTTTCCAAATCTCCCTCTTCAAGGTCGGAACCCCATTTCTTTGTTTACAACATCGGTCGAGAGTCCTCCTGAGAAGCAGTCTATCCACATTCCTAAGGAGTACAGCTCCTTTCATGATGTCTTCTGCCCCAAGAGAGCTTCCCAGCTACCGCCGCATCGGCCATGGGACTGCGCGATCGACCTAGTTCCAGATGCCCAGTTGCCAAGAGGTAGGATCTACCCGCTCTCGCTTCCAGAGAATCAGGCAATGGAAGATTACATAAGGGAGGCTCTGAGTCAGGGGTACATACGTCACTCAAAATCACCAGCCGCCTCAAGCTTCTTCTTTGTGGCCAAGAAGGACGGAGGGCTGCGTCCATGCATCGACTACAGGGTCCTAAATAACGGTACAGTAAAATACCGATATCCCCTTCCTCTGGTACCAGCCGCTTTGGAACAGCTCCGAGAAGCTAAAGTCTTCACTAAATTGGACCTCCGCAGCGCGTATAATCTGATAAGAATACGTGAGGGGGACCAATGGAAGACAGCATTCGTGACCCCTACTGGCCACTATGAATATGAGGTCATGCCTTACGGTCTGGTCAACGCCCCCTCCGTATTCCAAAACTTCATTCATGAAGTCCTCCGGGAGTTTCTTCACCACTTTGTAATAGTGTACATAGATGACATCCTCATTTACTCCCGGAGTGAGGCCGAACATCGCCAACACGTTGCGGAGGTCCTACACACATTGAGAGAACATCACCTCTACCTCAAAGCGGAGAAATGCTCATTCCACCAGAAGTCGATTCATTTCTTGGGATACATCATTGACCAAACCGGTATACGTATGGATGGGAAGAAAATTGAGGCTGTTCTATCCTGGTCAGAACCCACTTCCATTAAGGAGCTCCAGAGGTTTCTTGGGTTTGCTAACTTTTATAGACGGTTTATCAAGGACTACAGCAGGATTACATCACCTCTCACTAATCTCCTCAAGGGTAAACCCAAAGGACTGGAGTGGACCAAAGAAGCAGCCGCAGCCTTCCGCCTTCTTAAGAAGGAGTTCACAAGGGCCCCACTCCTGACTCATCCTGACCCAAATCTTCCTTTCGTGGTGGAAGTGGACGCATCCACCACCGGCGTCGGGGCAGTATTATCTCAACATCATGATACACCGCCCCGACTGCATCCCTGTGCCTATTTCTCTCGGAAGTTGAGCCCGGCGGAGCAGAATTACAGCATAGGAGACAGGGAGCTTCTAGCAATCAAGCTAGCCTTGGAGGAGTGGCGTCACTGGTTGGAGGGAGCCAAACATCCGTTCCAGGTGATCACAGATCACAAAAACCTCCAATATATCAAAGAGGCCAAGAGACTATGTCCACGTCAAGCCAGATGGTCACTTTTCTTCTCACGTTTTGATTTCTCCATTTCCTATCGTCCAGGACCCAAGAATCTAAGAGCAGACGCTCTCTCTCGTTTACACGAGCATCACGATCATGAAGAACTCCCAACGAAGATTCTTCCCGAACACATCTCCATTTGTCCGATCACCTGGAACGCTCCTCCAGTCGTTGCCACTCCGGAAGCCCCTGCTCCGCCGGGATGCCCTCCTCATCGGCAGTTCATACCACCTGAACACCGGGTAGATCTGATCCACTCCTTACATACCTCGCTAGGCACTGGACATCCAGGGATCAACAATACTCTCTCGCTAGTATCCCAACGATTCTGGTGGCCAAACATGGCAAGGGATGTGAGGCAATATGTTCAGGGCTGTAAGGACTGTGCCCAATCCAAGAGCCCACGTCATCTACCCGCTGGAAAGCTCCATCCCTTGCCGATTCCGAACCGTCCCTGGTCACACCTAGGAGTGGACTTTATCACTGACCTCCCTTCGTCAGAAGGTAATACCTGTATTCTAGTCATCGTAGATAGATTCTCAAAGTTTGTCAAACTAATCCCTCTGAAAGGTCTTCCCACAGCCTTTGAAACAGCCGACAATATCTTTAATCAAGTCTTCAGGTCATTTGGTATTCCAGAAGATATTGTGTCGGACAGAGGTCCACAGTTCATCTCACGTCTATGGAAAGCCTTCTTCAAGCTCCTAGGTGTGGCCGTCAGCCTCTCTTCTGGATATCATCCCCAAACCAACGGGCAGACAGAGAGGAAGATTCAGGAGGTGGGACGGTTCCTGAGGACCTTCTGCAGTGGTCACCAGAGCTCCTGGAGCCAGTATTTGGGCTGGGCAGAATATGCCCAAAATTCACTGCGGCAACCCTCCACCGGACTCACGCCATTCCAGTGCGTCCTGGGCTTCCAACCACCGCTCTTTCCCTGGGATGGCGAACCATCTGATGTCCCCGCAGTGGATCACTGGTTCCGGGAGAGCGAGAGAGTCTGGGACGAGGCTCATCAACATCTGCAGAGGGCAGTCCGTCGAAGCAAGGTAACCGCCGATAGAAGAAGGTCTGAAGAACCCAGATACACACCCGGACAAAAGGTGTGGCTATCCACCCGGGACATACGCATGCGACTGCCCTCTCGCAAGTTAAGTCCCCGATTTGTTGGTCCCTTCACCATCGTGGAACAGGTTAACCCCGTCACCTACAAACTACAATTACCCTCTCACTACCGTATTCACCCTACATTCCACGTATCACTCCTGAAACCCTATCACGATCCTGTTCTTCCCTCCACAGAGCCTGACCACGAAGAGGAACCCCCTCCTCCACTGCTCCTAGAAGAAGGAGCCGTCTACGCAGTGAAGGAGATCTTGCGTTCCCGACGTCGTGGTGGCCAGTTGGAGTACCTGGTGGACTGGGAAGGGTACGGCCCCGAAGAAAGGACATGGGTTCCCAGAGCTGATATTCTCGACCCTAGTCTCATGGTGGAGTTTCATGAGAGCCACCCTGAGTTCCCAGCGCCTAGAGGCAGAGGGAGACCACCACGGCGTCGGAGGTGTCGGCCCTCAGGAGCGGGCCCTGGGGAGGGGGGTACTGTCACGGATTGGTCAGGCTCTCACGATCCCCACTCACGAAGATCACCATCACCTGACTTCTAATGAGCACACAGCTGCATCACATTCACGAGCACCAGATAAAAGCACAGCACTCCAGTCGCTCATTGTCCGGGCTCGTCTCGACGAAAGCGGACAACTGAGCGACCACTCAGCGTAGTCATCCTCAGCTAAAACAAACGATTTACTTACCTGTTCTCTTTGTATTCCTCCTAGTCTTCCTGGTCCTCCCGAATCGTCCTGTCTTCCAGTCCTTCCAAGTCTGTGTCATCCTCTGTCAGCTGTATCTGGTGTGTGCTGTCCATCCTCGTGTATTCCTATTACCCAGCCACGGAGGAAAAGACCCCAACATCATTCCTGATCCTCCTGGCTATCCTTCATGTGCTCCTTGTTGTCATTTAATAAACACCCTAACGTTTCCTTACCTCTGTCTCCTGTCCGCTTCATAACAATAATATGCAGCTATTGTTTTAGAACACATATTGTAAAATGTTTTATGCCCTGCGTAAAAGAGAGGGGAAATGTTTATTATAGAGTGAAAATGTATCTTGGTATAGCATTTTGATTTGGTAGGGCCAACGGTGGGGCCAATAAATTAAGATGGCCACTAGGGTTGGGCGATGTCAACCAATTTGGCATTGCACGATGTTTAATGTGAAAATCACAATAGACGATGGAATCGTTGTTGTAGGTGGCGGTGAAATAATTTAAAAATAATTCATTAATTCATAACGAATTAATTATTTGTAGCCTACTGTTTCAACTACCTAACCTGCATGGTCTTAGTTTTACCCATAACCAAATCATAAAGAAATAAAGATAAGTTACACACAAATTACCACCTGTCAATCACTTTTTCCGCAGGACTCTGGCATGAATAGCCAGAGTGATCTGTGTCGTTATAATGGCGTCGACAAACTTGGTTGGTAAAAAAGGTGCAAAACCAACAGGGACCAACCAACAGTATCTGAGGAAGTACAAGCGAGAAAGCGAAGGATTGAAGCAGTGTACTGACGCTGTGACACGTTACCTGATAGATTCAAAAGACCGAAGAGTCGTTAGATAGAGAAAAGATTAATGAAATATCACGTTTAACAACTATAGTGAGGCGTGATCCAGCGGTACATCCTTGATAAACTGTCCGACGTGCACTGCTCTCTCGGGTTTTGTGCTCAAAGCACCCGCTGACTGCTGGAGCTCAGACGCACACATACACTGCAGTGCATGACATTGTGTGTGTGTGGTCACGTGATGTGCGTTTTCAGCGGTACAGTGTGGGTAGAGAGCTGTTCAGAAATGCTAGGTAAAATGCCACTGTGGACATGGATCGTTTTCGTTCTAAAATGCCATTTTAAAACTAAGATGTGTTAGTGTAAACGTGGCCGTGTGTATTTTCCGCAAGCAGGTTAACCTAAGTTTAACCTAAGTTCCCTAGCACAACATCCGCTATTTGAATATTTATAACTCATAAATTTTTTATATTTTTTTCCATATAGCATTATTTTTCTACACTGTGGTTGATTTGTGCACAAATAAATCATGACACAAATACAGTTCTTGTCGTTGAGTTATCTTTAGGGTTGGGTCAATAGACGATGCCATCATCCATAGCCAATGGCCGATAGACATCACAATGCTGAGCCAGCATCGCGATCCTCCGCCCCGCCTCCATCGCAAACCCGCTCGCGAAAAATGCACACTTAAACCCCGTTTACACTAATACGTCTTACTTTAAAATGTCATTTTAGAATGAAAACAATCCACATCCACACTGGAGTTTCACCTAGCATTTCTGAAAAGCCCTCCTTCAACACTATATGACTGAAAACGCACATCACGTGACCACACACACACAGAGCTGAGATCCAGGCAGTCAGCAGGTGCTTTGAGCACAAAACCCCAGAGAGCTGTTCACGTCAGACAGTTTATCATGGATGTACTGCTGGATCACATCTCAATATAGTTGTTAAACATGATATTTAATTAATCTTGTCTCTATCTAACGACTCTTCTGTCTTTTGAATCTATCAGGTAATGTGTCACAGCATCAGTACACTGCTTCAATCCTTCGCTTTCTCGCTTGTACTTAGTGATTTTGGCGAAAACCTCAGATACTGTTGGTTGGTTCCTGTTGATTGTGCACCTTTTTTACCAACCAAGTTTGTTGACGCCTTTATGACGACACAGATCACTCTGCCTATTCATGCCAGAGTCCCGCAGAAAATATGATTGACTAGTGGTAATTTGTGTGTAACTTCTCTTTATTTATTTATGATTTGGTTATGGGTAAAACAAAGACCATGCGGGTCAGGTAGTTGAAACGGTAGGCTACAAATAATTAATTCATTATTCATAAATAATTAAATCACCACTGCCTACGACGACATTGCCATTGTCCATCGCGATGTTTCACATTAGACATTGTACGACAATGCCAAATTGGTCGACATCGCCCAACCCTAGTTACCTTAATCACAAAGTTTCATACAAAACAGTATTAAAACTTATTTTTAAAGCAGTTTTTTTCTCTTTATTTTTCTCTAAAATAAGTTTCATCAAAAGTATGAAAGTTTTTATGGTATTTTGCCAAAAAAGTGTTAAATATGTAAACATACCCTAAAGCCTAGTGAAATGACCAAGCACACAACTGTGTTTATAACTTAAAATGTTTACTGGTTGTTCAAAATATAAGAAACAATCCCAACCATATAAAAAGCTACAGTCAGGGCTTAAGGCACTAGCGTTAAAGGGACAGTTCACCCAAAAATGAAATTTACCTACTATTTACTCATTCTCAAGTGGTTCCAAACCTTTATGAGTTTCTGTACACTTGAAGAATGAAACCAGTAACCACTGACATTCATAGTAGGAAAAACAAATACTATGGAAGTCAATGATTGCATGCTTTTTTTCTCGTAATATCTTCTTTTTTGTTCAACAGAGGAAAGAAACTCATAAAGATTTGGTTAGGTGATCAAATCAATCTAACCTCATTCTAAAAATATACATTTCTGGAGATCGTAAATTATGTAGCCAGAGCTATGTATGGCTGCCTTTCGTCTAAAATGAATGCTACAGGGCGGTATGATGCCGTTCTTTTATGGGCTTACCAGTTGACCGCTTACCTCCGCATGGATGGCATTTCCGCTGTTACCAGTTTGTCCGGTGGCTCGCCACATACGTCGGTGGACTTGTGACCTGGAGCAGAACTGACCACAAATGATGGGGTTCGAGTCCACCGAAGAACGGTTCCAGAAAGCAGTACGACAAAAACAAAGGCCAAACTTGGATTGCTTTTAAAAACACTACGGTTGGGTTTAGGGAAATGCATGGGCGCTGGTCAATCGGTGCTTTTGAAAACACTATCGGTTGGGTTTAGGAGGGGAGGAGGTTGGTTTAATCGATCGGTCAGTCAGTTGACTGCGGCCTCTGGTGGATTTACGCAAGAAGAGTTATGGCACTTGTGAGAGAACTTTGAGATCTCAAAAAGCGTACACAGCAGCCTCTAGTGGATTTACGTGAGAACAGCAGGCACGAATGGCACTTGCGAGAGAAATTTGAGATCTCAAAAAGCATACACAGCGGCCTTGCAGATTTGCGAAAACAAAAACAGCAAAAAATGTACCTCCTGGGACGTATTTGGTATTCTCCAGAATTTTAGATAGGGGTACATTTTCAGAATGAGCCTGGGTTGGATTAAATTATCTCATAATTTTCAGTTTAGTGTGAACTATCCCTTTACTATCATAAGGCATAGAATAAAGACATTATATCTGCTACATTTCCCATTCCAGTAGTGTTTGGATTGGGTAATTTTCTAGCTAAGTGGTTTATGCTGCTCTGTGGGTTCTCCAGATCTGCATTTTAAGAGCCGGTAGATCCTTCCCTCCACCAGGTTACTCTGATTGTCCAGATACGCATCCCTGATGCTGATATCAGAACAGAGGAAAGCCAGATGCTGGTTGAGCTTCACTAGTCCCACCAGGACGATCCCGCCAAACAACATGAGGCTGGGCCACAGCAGGTAATACAGGGCCATTTCTATGTTATATTTCCTCCTGCAGATGGCATCTTCTGGGTGTGAAGGGCTGATAAAGCATGTCATGTTTTCCCTTTGCGTAATTAACGCTTCTTTGATGTTACGGGCCTCGGTTTCTTGTTCCGTCTTGTTTCGTTGGCATTTGGGAGTGTAGAAACACTGGGAGAAAGAGTTTGTTTAAAATTGAAACAGATAACAGAAACATTTCAATGATATCTCAAGGCAATTCGTAACTTTTTAATTTAGTGGCTAACTCGTATAAATTTGTATGATTTCTTTCGTACATTTTAGTATGATTTGCTCATCCCACCAATGACGGTTGGGTCTAGGGGTGGAGTTTGGTGCCACTCATCCTTTTTTAAATCGTACATTTTCCTTCATACGAATTAGCCACTAAACTGACAAAACGTAAAATAGTTACGTTTCCTCAGAAGATTAGGCTGGACGTTTGTATGGTAACTCACTTTTGGATAGAAATGCAAATTATAAATGTTTTAAAATACATCTTTGTGCGTAACTTGGAACAATATGTGTAATCTTATAATTATTTCAATTTGGAAAAGCTTACTGCTGCATATCCCTATTAAAAAGTAGTAAAAGAAACAAAAAAATGTTGCAAAGTACACAATTTCTGACTAAATGAAATTACAATTAGTTTCAACATAACTTGTCATAAATCTGGAATAAACATGATCGCTATTATAATTGTCATTAATATTTTGATGATAAAGTTTCTCATTAAAAGTGTCAATACTCTGTCAAATAACATTATTAGGGTGTTTATAAACATTTAATGACATTTTAATGACTAATTGACGTAAATGAAACATGTTAATAACGCTGTTATAACATTCATGACACACTTATGCTGAGTTCAGACTGCATGATTTTCAATGTAGTCGTGTCACAGATGTTTTCACACTGCATCACTATCTGGGCTAGCGTATTTAGAAAGTAGTCACTACTTGTAGCGTCACCACTTGCAGCTCTCAGACTGATTGTAGTTACCGAATGCTTTCAGCGGCAGAGAGGATTAATGTAACTGGTAGACGTTGTGCGCTGCAATCAAACCGGACAATCAAAAGCATCAATATAGCAGCGCTTTAATAAATGGTCTTAGCAGAAGGCATCGTGCATATCAAAAACAGGCAAAGCAATAGATTAATATTATTCAACATATTTAGATGTAACCCCATCTGTAATCTTTAACATTTTCATAAGTAACTGTAATTTAATTATACATTTTTTCTCAGTAACTGTAACTAATTATGTTTTTTTGATTTTGTAAATTACGTAACGCTGTTGCATGTAACTAGTTACTCCTCAACACTGCTCATCAGCGATTCTCTCAGATTGCGTCTTTGATAGTTCACACTGTGTGATTGTCACTCATGTGAACGAACACTGATTTGCCTGTGACTTCAGGCATTTGTCGGTGATTTCTCAAAACCTGTCGGCGTCTCAAAATCGAGGCTAAAATCATGCAGTCTGAACTCGGCATTATGATGGCCTCATGACAGTCATGCTTATGATGGATCTATGAAAGTTATGTTGGTAATGTCAAGTTTTCATAACAATGGCATCTCAAACAATATCACTTTTGCATTTAAAATAGCACAACAAAGCTAATGGCATTTAATGATAGTTAATAAACATATAGCATAACATCTACTTCAGATTAAAGATGACGTGTCATATCATGTTTATAAAGGTTTCGTGAAAGTTTAATGAACTTAAATCAGTGTTGCCACAATATACATGTTTTATACATTTTGCACTTTCTTAAAATAAAAACATATCATTATAAAATCATTTGTGTTTAGAATTTTTGTAGTTTATTATTTTTACAATGTTAAAATGTAAATATACTGATTTTGTAGAATTAATTAAAGTTATACTGTCTTTTACATTTTTTGAAAGATGAACTATTCTGATGCCAACACAGAGTCAGAAGTGCTGCCTGAAATCTGAGAGGTGAGTTTTTTGTTTATTTTAAGGCTACGTCTACTCCAATCCAGATACATTTGAAAATGGTGTTTTCGTCTTAAAAAGCTCCATGTTCACACTATCGTTTTAAATTCTTTCTGAAAAATTGGTCATCCACTCTAAAACGGCCAACCCAGGCTTATTCTGAAAACGTGAGGTACAGACGTTTCTGGAGACCACGAAATACGTCCCGGCGGCACATTTTTCTGCCGTTTTTGTTTTCGCGAATCCACGAGAGGCCACTATGTATGCTTTTTGAGATCTCAAGTTTCCCTCGCTAGTGCCATTCGCGCCTGCTGTTCTCGCGTAAACCCACCAGAGGCCGCTGTCGACTGACTTTCTGACGGACCTTTTGACTGACTGAGCGAACTATCGACTGACCCACCCTCCCCCTTCCATAAACCCAACCAATTTTATTGCAATACAATACAAAAAAAGAAAAGCCCTCGTCTGATTTTTTTTACCACGTTTTAAGATTTGACCACATTCTCACCCTGCTATTTACTTGTTTGTTTAATTTTTTGGATTCTGTTTTTGTCTTAACTGATTTCTGGAACCGCTCTTCACCAGACTCAAACCCCGTCATCATGGTCAACACCTCTCTGCGCCTCAAGTCCGCCGGCGTACATGGCGCGCTAACGGGACAAACTGGTTGCAGCCGGAATGCGGTCCATATGGAGGTAAGCGGTCAGCTGGTAAGCGCAAAAAGGAACGGCGTCACACTGCTCCGTAGCGTTTGTTTAAAAAAAAAAAATCAATGCAGCCATACGTACCTCTGGCTACAAAATTCGCGGTTTCCAGAAACATCTGTAGGGCTACGTTTTCAGAATGAGCCTGTGTTGAAAACGACTGAAAACTATGTCGTTCATGTAGACCGCCATGTTAGCTGCGTCACATAACTTAAATGCGTCATCGTTTTCGAAAGCTTCACATTGCAGCACAAAAACATTAATTCATAAATTTTCCTTTGGCTTAGTCTCTATTTCAGAGGTCGCCACATCAGAATGAACTGCCAACTATTCCGGCATATGTTTTATGCAGCGAATGCACTTCCAGTCACAACCCAGTACTGGAAAACACCCATACACACTCACATTCACACACACATACTCATACACTATGACCAATTTAGTTGATTTAATTCACCCATTACGCATTCATACAGTTTGGACAGCATTTTTAAAAAAAGATACGATTTCAATTCCTAAACGTGGAACTTTTTGGTGTAAACCAAAAGACCGAAACAAAGAGAAAATAATGTGTTTTTTAGTAAAAGGGTATTAGTGTGAAAATGGCTTAACATACCGCTAACTTAATTCTTACTGAGAGCAACTCACATGGCATTAAAATAATACTTCATTTAATTCTAATTGTGCAATTCGTTAGATTATTAAGGCTAAAAATATAAAAAACAACAGATCCGTACAATCACGGTGTTGAAATAAACAAAAATCTCGCCTCTCAGATCTCTGACAACACCTCTGACTCAAACCAGGAAGAGGAAGCAGCTGGGTTCGTCACTTTTTAGGGTCCCCTGACACATTTCTGTTGTGTCGTGCTGTGTGCTATTTGCAGCATGTTACTGTATTTGCATGTGTTGTGAGAATTTATGTGCGTGCGTTGTCACATTGATGAAGATGTGTTAATAATGTGTGTGAATGTGTGATGTGTAAATAACACTAATAGTTGTACCTTTAGCCTGGAATTCACAGCGTCTTCATCGTAGTAAAGTTGAAGCGAGGACGTTTTGTCAGAGGTTGTGATGTTTACCAAAGCACGCAGACATTTGAAGTTAACAATGCCACGGCAGTCCATCACTTCATCCGACAACTCAGTCTGCACCAGTGAGCAGTTCACAGAACTTATCCAATCACTGTTACAAACACAAAACATTAAATGGTTTATTATAGTGAATGTTTTCAATGCTTGATTTGAAATACACTAAAAAAAGTGTACTTTGAACAAACTTATCATTTTTTTTTTTTAAAATTTGTTACATTAAATATAACTTTGGTTAAAACTTTAATATTTTTACTATAAATACATTAATTATTTTTTACTTTGGTACAACATAGATTTTTATTATGGAACTTTGGGCCAACCTTTTGGGTTGAAACAGAAAAATGTAATTTAATTTTATCAAAATAATTATTCTGGAGCCACTGTGCGGCCCCAAATTCACATTAGAAATCTATAAAAACCTAATAGCACATAAGCAGTACCTTTTCCCCCCTGTTTTTACTGTTAGTTTAAAGTTCAAATATTATTTTGGGACCCCCATGCCGGTTCATTTTTTGCTTTAAAGCAAAATGAATAAAACAGGTTGCAGTCAGAAACCACTTTTTTAAATCCACTTAATCCAATATATAGATATAATTTGAAAAAAGTGAAACTACTGTTCCTTTCATTCAGTGTATGAAATGCAATGTGTGCAGAAAAAAAATCAGTCAAGATTACTATTTTAGATATATCCATATTATGTGTAGATATATCATATTATAATACATAGAATGCAAAAATAGCCTAAATAAGATCAAGAAATAGCAATGTTATATTTGTATATATATACAAATATATACAGAAATTTTCACAGTATGAATGATGTTTTTTCTTCTGGAGAAAGTCTTTTTTGCTTTATTTCAGCTAGAGTAAAATTAGTTTTTAATTTTTTAAATTATTAGCCCCTTTAAGCAATTTTTTTCAGATAGTCTACAGAACAAACAATCGTTATACAATAACTTGCCTAATTACCCTAACCTGCCTTACCCTAACCTAATTAACATAATAAAAGCCTTTAAATGTCACTTTAAGCTGTATAGAAGTATCTTGAAAAATATCTAGTAAAATATTATTTACTGTCATCATGGCAAAGATAAAATAAATCAGTTATTAGAAATGAGTTATTAAAACTATAATGTTTAGAAATGTGTTGAAAAAAATCCTCTCTCCGTTAAACAGAATTTGAGGAAAAAATAAACAAAGGGGCCAATAATTCTGACTTCAACTATATATATATATATATATATATATATATATATATATATATATATATATATATATATATATATATATATATATATATATACATATGAGCAATATCACATGAGTAGCAATGCGTTGTGGCTGTATATCGGCTCTGGTGGGAGGCGTGCCTTGGCCGCAGATATGCGTTATATACAGCCACAATATACAGCCATATCGTACTGCTACGAGTGTGATATTACATTTATACAACAGTTGGACGGCATAATCATTTATATAAAAAAGAAAATCAAACACAGAGAGTCTCAAAACCCTTTTGTAAGAGGAACTACTTTCTTCTGCCATTCATTCACATCTGCAGCTGACGTCAGAACAGCAGAAACCATTACTAATTCACAAACCTCATTTTAGAGCTAGTGTTTGAATGATTCTCTAGCGTAATGTCGAAAAATGATGACAAAACGGGATTTTGCCCACATTTTGAGATTATAAGGCTGAACAGCATGAAATGCCATCAGTCTACAGAGATTCCCCAGTATTTCTCTGTTGCAATTGGGAGATCACAATATTACAATGGTATAAATACAGCACTACAACATACAAAACAGAGAGATCGACTTAGAAAGTCATTTACCTGTTTAATAATGATTTGATCAGCTGTATTTGAATTATGCTGTTTTCTCTTAGGGCTTATTATGCGTTCTCTGTGGCCATCGGTGAACATCGTCAACTGTCTTTGCTCAAAGACAGGCTAATGGCCGCCAACTTGCTGTCTCTCAGAAATTATAAATATTTAAATAAAATAGGCACTATCCTTATAAATAAACTGCAAAGATGCAATCTAAACAACTATATTCTTCACTAAAATTCCACCAAAAGTTCTTTATGTTGCCCAACAGCTGCAATATTTGTCAATCTGTAGAGTGTCCTCTGCTTGTTGCTGTATGTGGGTGGAATAATACACAAGGGTGAAGGGTGAAGAAGCAGTACAAGTGCTGTTACTCGCAGAATATCGCACGGCCAATCAGATTCAAGAACCAGACAGAACTGCTGTATATATATATATATATATATATATATATATATATATATATATATATATATATATATATATATATATATATATATATATATATAATGACATTTCTTTCACTGAATGCGATTAACTACAACACAATCATATTTTCTATTACAGCCCATTACTTTGGGTTTTATAACATAAATTATCACATAATTCTGAACGAGATTTGGTCGAGATACAACTTTTTAAGTTTTTAGCAAGTTTTTGTTCAAACTACTTAAATAAAATGAGTTGAATCAACACAATTCTTAAGGTTTTTTGGGACAATTTATTAAGTTTATTCTCAATCCCCTCAATCCAAACTTGTTTGATTTGTGTTGGGACAACATGTAGAAATTTTATGGAACCTAGCTAATTTTACTGCACTATAAAAAGCAATTACATAAAAAGTGTGTGAACCTATTAAAAATGACAAGTTCATTGATTGATTCATTTTATTTTCAGCTTAGTTCCTTTATTAATCAGGGGTCACCACAGCGGAATGAATCATCAACTGATCCAGCATATGTTTTACACAGCGGGTGCCCTTCCAGCAGTAACCCATCACTGGGAAACACCCATACACACTCACATTCACACACATACACTACAGAATATTTAGCTTACCCTAAGTGTCCTTAACTTAATTTTTATAATTATGCACATAGTTCATTTACTTAAAGAAGCGTTAACTTATTTTTTTAAAGTAAAGTCAACTAATTGCTTTTTACAGTGTCTATTCTAATGATTTTTGGCATTAAATACAAATCAATCATTTTTGACACACAGAAAGTATTTCTGGCTATTGTCAAAAAACTCGAGCAACATAAGACTTTGTGGTCCTGGGTTACATTTATTTATAGTGATCATTTATAATAATTTTTATCATCGTAACAGTTGTTTTCAAACTGACGGGCTGTCTAGTGCTGAAACTAACCTATGGATGCACGGTTTGACCATCAAGATTCCCACCATCAGGTACATGAGGATGGAGCAGGCCATCATGAGGAAGCCTAGGAGGACGGCTCTGTCTTCTCCAACGCTGGAGTCTGGGATTTGAGCTCGGGCTTTCTCGTTGCACTTCAACTCCCTCTCTTTCCTCCAGTTCCCCCCAGAATCCTGCAGCTGGGCCTGCTGGTGGATAACATCCCTAAGAAACAGCAGGAGAATAACTCAATTACTACACTATATTTCATCACCAATGTATATGGGTTGTTGTCATAACATACCGTCATCATTTACAATGCAGTGAACTGTTAAACATTTAATTTTAAATTAGTAAATATTAGTAAAATAATAGATAAGCATAAGGAATATATTTACACACATTTACATAAGTAAATAGACTCAATGATGAGCTGGAAATCTGTGGATTTCTTTGCACACAGATCACTGTAAAAAAAAATAGTGCAGCTAGAATAGTTAGTGGTGCAACTACTTCATGGAGCTTCAAGGGGCCGCTGGTCCGACTGACTCGAAAATTGGCATGTTGTGTTTTTGTCCAAGGTGGCACTTATGTATATGAGGGCATTATTATTTTCAGGACATATCATGAGAAATACAGACACCATCGATCAGTGAAGTTTCAGAACCTATTAGACAGGGTCCAATTGGAATAAATTTATATTTGCACTCACCGGCCACTTTATTAAGAACATCATATTAGTACCGGGTTGGACCCCTTTTGCTTTTAGAACTGCTTTCAGACCCCTTTTGTGTTGATCCTTCATGGCATAGGTTCAACAAGATACTGGAAATATTAATCAGAGATTTTGGTCCATATTGACATGATAGCATCATGCAGTTGCTGCAGATTTGTCGGCTGCACATGCATAATGCGAATCTCTCATTCCACCACATCTCAAAGGTGCTCTATTAGATTGAGATCTGGTGACTGTGGAGGCCATTTGAGCACGCTGAACTCATTTTCATGTTCAAGAAACCAGTCTGAGATGATTCATGCTTAATGACATGTTGTGTTATTCTGCTGGAAGTTGCCATCCGAAGATGGGTACAGTGTGGTCATAAAGAGATGGATATGGCCAGAAACAATACTCAGGTAGGCTGTGGTGCTGATAAGGCAGGATGGATCCATGCTTTCATGTTGTTGATGCCAAATTCTGACCCTACTATCCGAATGTCGCAGCAGAAATTGAGTCTATGGTCTGACTGTCATCAGACTAGGCAATGTTTTTTTCAATCTCCTATTGCCCAAATTTGGTAAGCCTGTGAGAATTGTAGCCTCAGTTTCCTGTTCTTAGCTGATAGGAGTGGCACCCAGTGTGGTCTTCTGCTGCTGTAGCCCATTTGCCTCAAGGTTGGATGTGTTGTGCATTCAGAGATGCTCTTCTGCATAGCTCGGTTGTAACGAGTGGTTATTTGAGTTACTGCTGTCTTTTTATCAGCTTGAACCAGTCTGGCCATTCTCCTCTGGCATCAACAAGGCATTTGTGTCAACAAAACTGCCGCTCACTGGATATTTTCTCTTTTTCAGAACATTCTCTGTAAATCCTAAAGATGATTGTGCATGAAAATCCCAGTAGATCAGCAGTTTCTGAAATACTCATACCAGCCTGTCTGGCAGCAATAAACAAGCCACGTCTTAAATCCCCTTTCTTCCCCATTCTGATGCTCAGTTGATCTGCAGCAGATCGTCTTGACCATGTAAACTGAAACTGTTAAACAGTGAAATAATGTAACAATTTTTCATTCATTAATTTTTTTTATTTTCAGCTTCATTCATTTTCTTTTCGACTAAATCCATTTATTAATCTGGAGTCACCACAGTGGAATGAACCGCCAACTTATCCAGCACATGTTTTACGCAGCGGATGCCCTTCCAGCTGCAACCCATCACTGGGAAACATCCATTCACACACATACACTACAGACAATTTAGCTTATCATATTCACCTATAGTGCATGTTTTTGGACTTGTGGGGGAAACCGGAGCACCCGGAGGATCCCACGGCACCAAAGAGTAAACATGCAAACTCTACACAGAAATGCCAACTGACCCAGCTGAGGCTCGAACCAGTGACCTTCTAGCTGTGAGGCTAACGTTCAACCCATAGTTTTATATTTATATTTTTACTATATATATATTGGAAAACAATTTGAACACAGAAGCACAGAACACAGAAAATATACATTAAAGATTTACGAATGTTACACCAGTTAATTCAAAACTATAATTAGTTTCAGCTTTATCACATTAGCTAACAACAATCCGAACTTAAAAAACTCATTGATGCTTGTGTTATAATTGTAAAGTCTCACCACAAAACCCTTATCTCGTACTAACATCCCAACTATTGACTATTACCTTCATTAATCAAGCCTGACACGGTGGATCTGATCTCCATACATACCGCATGTGTCGCCGCCGCGCACCCTGCAGGGTGATGTTAACAGGAACACTGAAAGACCCCCGAGGGGACTGATTCAGCAGCATTTCTGTCTTACTAAGTAACCCTTGACTGGGTTACAGCACTAAATTAACACAACACCGACCCCACTTCAACAAGGTCAATGTCCCATACATCTAGACACAGAACCAGCAGGCAGTTTGGCCGTCAGACGTGCAGTGCACAACAGAGTGCACTTAAGGGATTGTTTTCTTCGCATCCAGATGAGATCAGCGGAATATTTTTCCTCTGCCTGAACTGGGAGGTCACAGAGGGTTTCTATAGGAACCCCTACAGCCAGACCATAATTATGTCCTATGGGACTGTAAACACAACAGACTTTTTTCTTTCTTTTTTTTTTACATTTGACCTGAACAAAACAATAAAGTGCATGGCATCATGTGTGATTTTGATAAAGCTTTATGGAAAACTTTTCACTTAATGCTAATTTAATTAAGGTAGTTCATCATTTGCTAAGCATCAACTCCATATTAATAGACATTAGTAAGCAGTTTATAAATACAGCTACGAATGCTGTATTCTTATTATGTGCTTGATTTTCATACTTTGTTAATGATTGTTTTGAAGGTACTTTATCATATGTGGTTTGAAATCTGAAAGTGGTTTCAAACCTTAATGAGTTTCCTTATTCTGTTAAACACAAAAAGAAGATATTTTGAAAAATGTTAGAAATCATTGACTTCCACAGAGGGAAAAACAAATACTTTCGTTGTTACAGTCATTTTAGTACCCAACCAGACTCACTTGAGGGCACTCCAGCTATATAAACCCTCCAGCCATTAACCCTGACTACACCTCCCATCATGTATTGCATCCCACAGCTGAAACAGTTATTAATCTGAACACTGACTTACACATACATATTTACACTAATTACACACACTCCCCCAACTATGTTAGCGCTACATTCACTCTTAACCAGTCTTTTATTTCTGTTAGAGTGCAATTTAAAGCATTTTCCATGTTTCTGGTTTGCGTCTGATTTTGGATTATTGATTGTTTGCCGTCTGCCCTGCCCATCTATGCTTTTTGGATGACCTTTTATGCACTGTTTGTTCCTGTTGACCCTTACCTCTATGATCATCCCTTATGTATAAAAAGCTGCATGTGGAACTCCTCCTCCATTGCCACGGCCCATCATAACAATAGACGTAGACAGTTACGTTTCGAGCATTTTTCAAAATAACATATATTGTGTGACTTTTAGTGGTAATATTTTTAT
Organism: Danio aesculapii; assembly: GCF_903798145.1. Lineage (NCBI taxonomy): Eukaryota > Metazoa > Chordata > Actinopteri > Cypriniformes > Danionidae > Danio > Danio aesculapii. The sequence goes on along the minus strand of NC_079436.1, from coordinate 8,358,001 downwards.
GGGCCCAGGACATTATTCATTAATTTTCTTTCAGCTTAGTGTCTGTTTTAGAGGTCGCCACAGTGGAATGAACTGCCAACTATTCCAGCATGTTTTTTTTTTTTTTTTACATTTGACCTGAACAAAACAATAAAGTGCATGGAATCATATGTGATTTTGATATGGAAAATTTTTGGTATCACTTTTTAATAACTGCACACTATGAATCATGTACCAATCCTCAGCTAGTTAATAATTTTCTAAGCATTAACTCTGTATTACTAGACATCAGTGAGCAGTTTATAAATACAGCTACGAATGCTGTATTCTTGTAATGTGCTTGGTTTTCATACTTTGTTAATGATAGTTTTAATGACTAAATTAAGCATTATTTACCAACCAGTTATTTAGGAGTATTTATTAATTTATGAATGAATACGCAAACTCCACGCGAACACGAGGAGAACATGCAAACTCCACACAGAAATGGCAGCCTGATCTCACGAGAAAACGTAAGTATTTTACGTTTTGTCAGTTTAGTGGCTAATTCGTACGATTTTACAAAAGGAAACGCATGGCACCTAACCCCACCCCTAAACCCAACCGTGATTGGGGGATGAGCAAATCGTACTATATTGTTTGAATTAGATTGTACGAATTAATACGAATTAGCCACTAAATCAAAAAGTTACGAATTGCCGTGAGATTATGTTGGAAATGCCAACTGAACCAGCCGAGGCTAGAACCAGCGGCCTTCTTGTTGTGAGGCGACAGCGCTACCCACTGCGCCACCGGCATAATACAGTGAACCAAAATAACTTCACAAAACTTTTTGTGTTTTTTATTTTGCTAAATTTCCCTAACTTACATATTTAACAGCAGAGATTTCTGAAATAGGCTTTGGCTGCTTTCTCTTCAAAATGCATCTGTGCTCTTGAATTGGTGTTTCATACAACTTTGTAAATGTTTAACTTCATGTGTATAGATTAATGTGTTTTTTGTAACGTTATTCTACTCAAAGCAACGATTGTGGTCTTTTGTTAGATCAATTCCATGATATCAGTTTGCCTAGCCTAATAATTTAATTTGGATGCATAATGCACATAATTACATAATTTACTTAAGATGTTCAAAAATATTTGTTAAACTGATTTTATAAAAACAGCATGTTAAAACTAAACAGAATAAAGTGTGAAGGCTTTAAGTTGATAGGAAATAAAATAAATTATCTTTAATTTCATCAGCCAATGCATAAAGTAACATATTTCCTAAGTGTATTTATTTGATATGGTACTTTAAATAAGATTTGTATGTTTATTTTAAAATGTAAATCGCGGAAATTCTGCTACAGGTAGTCCAGATTTGGCAGCATTAAAGGTAATGTTAAGAGAAAGCCAATATACAGTAGATCCTCCGTCATCAAAGAGGTGGTAGAAAGTAAACAAAAGGAAAATAACACATGTGACTGGAAACACACTCCATGTGTGACTGGGAATGTCTTATTTGTCCACCTGTGATTGGATTGTTGAAATCGCATCTTAATATTAACAGGTATAAACTACACGCACATGCGCGCTCTCGCTCTCTGCACCTGTCTGCCTGTCACAGCAGATTCAGTGGAGGTACTAACTATGTTAAACTTATGCCTACCTTGGCAAATGACCATGGAATAAGGTGCATTCGCGGAGGCGGAGGCGGAGGCCTCCGCTGTGCGTCGTGTGGTCCTTCGCCTCTAAGTCATGCATTAAAATCCTTTAACGCATGGCAAGCAGTTGATTATTCCTTATATATATATATATATATATATATATATATATATATATATATATATATATATATATATATATATATATATTTACATTTTTCATTAAACAATTCATATTTGCAGCCATCATAACATTTTTGTTGGGTTCCCAACGTTATTATTTTGACTTAATTTGACTGACAATTAAAAAAAATTTGCTATCTTCCTACTAAATTTCATAGTTATTACAAAAAACAGCAAGTGTCACAGAGAATTAACTGTGAACATTTTGATGTAGAAACACTATCCTCTTATCCTAAAAGGTCTTGTTAAAAACATCACAGTATACATCAATTGAATATCTAATATACATTGATTTAATATCCAGAATTAATCTAAAATCAGAGTAATTATGAGTTCTGAATGCTATCTTACCTCAAAACATGCGTTCTTCTGTGCATGATAGTTTTAGCTGCTAAACTGCGCTCTGAAAAAACATTCTGCAGACCAATTGATAAAACTCAGGTACGTTTGAGCTTTATGAGCACAACGGTGTATCAATAATTAATGAGTTTTCATCCAAAATAACTTGAATTATTAATGAATGATTTACTGTATATAAAAAGTAAACAACAATGTTGTGGGGCCATGTTTTCAAAATATCTGAAAGCTAAAAATAGCTCCTAACTTGCAGATCTACCAAGGAACTCATGCTTAGACATGACACAATGTGCTAAAATGGCCATCCCACTCCCCAGGCTTGAACATCATTGTAAATCTGTGGATTAATTTGAAAAGGACCGTCCACGCTCACTGCATGTAACTTAACCAAAGCACATCATTGGCTAAACTAAGGTCTTCTCTTTCCAAAAAACAATTAGAACATTGGTCTTGGGAACATAAATATGTTGCCATATGGCAACACCATACGTAGAGGGTTAAGCATTATTAACAAACCAGTTATTTAGGACGAGCTTCATGGATATAATTCAGAATAAGTAAGTAAACAATTAATAAACTATTCAAATATATGTCTAATATTTCAGGCATACAGTAATATTTTTTATTGCTTACTAATTGTCACAATCACCAGCGATCCAGATTCAAGCCTGTGCTGATCGCTGGTAAACACACAATATTGCAGAGAACTACAAATCCGCCATTATATAGACCACAAGGTCCAGTCATGCACCACTCACACACCTGGCCTAGATCCCCATGATTGCACACAGACACAGCTGAAGCTACTCATGAAATGATTACAAGGACTATTTATACAGCACACACACACACACACTTCAGTGCTGAGTCTTGTTAAACTGTATAGTGAACATTACAACACGTTTCCTTGCCTAGTCCTGCTGTGTACCGATCTTTGTTTTGTTTGTTTACGTTGCCTGCTAGTACTGGCAATGTGCCTGTTATTTGACAACGATTCTGGATTTCCTGTGCACATCTGTTTGCCCCTGTGTTGACCATTGCTTGCCTGACCATCCTGCTAATAAACCCTGCATTTGGATCCTCACTTCCTGTTGTCAGCGTCACTTCACATTACACTAATGTTTATTCTTAAATTATTCAATGAATTATATAACATTTTATTTCGGGATATGAACTGTTGCTCAGTGAAGTGGTTGGTGGTCTTTGAAAGGTGAGTTGTTTTTCGTTTATTTTAATATCTTGATTACACGACATAATAACACATCCATATCTCAGCAGGGTCCGTCATGTTTTTGGGTCCCCTAGAAACATTTCCGTTGTGTTACATGGATATTTGCAAGTGTTGTGACCAATTTGCTGCGCGTTTCTACAGTTGTTTGTGTTGTGACCAGTTTGCAGCGCGTTTCTTCACGTGTTTGTGTTGTGACCAATTTGCAGCGCGTTTCTTCACGTGTTTGTGTTGTGACCAATTTGCAGCGCGTTTCTTCACTTGTTTGTGTTGTAACCAATTTGCAGCGCGTTTCTTCACTTGTTTGTGTTGTAACCAATTTGCAGCACGTTTCTTCACTTGTTTGTGTTGTGACCAATTTGCTGCGCGTTTCTTCACTTGTTTGTGTTGTGACCAATTTGCTGCGCGTTTCTTCAGTTGTTTGTGTTGTGACCAATTTGCTGCACGTTTCTTCAGTTGTTTGCGCAATACCATCATATTTAGGTGTCCGAGGCATTAAAAGTAAATTATGTGACTCCCGTAATGGTGCTATGCATGCATGTTTGAATTGAATTCTGAATCACTAAATGACTATTAGACAGTAACCTGGATACATCTAGTGGGTGAACGAAAGTACTTTCAGAGGCCATACTGAAACAGAACATGGGCTGTTTCTCAATATGCGTTCTTCAGCGGTCTTGCGTCCTCGTGTTCTCGTGTAACGTCATCATCAGCTGCCAAAGTTCAGTTCCAATAATCATGACTGCAAGAACGGACGATGCGCGAAAATTCCAGGATGTGTTCTTGATATCGAGGACGCACCGATGCAGACTTGAGCACTGATCTCGCACAAGAAGTCCCAGAAGTCATTGCGACTAGAGGTGGGATGCGCAGCATTTTATATAGATTAATTATTAAAGTTCAGAGAGATCACTTATTTACCTCAGGAGTTTCCCTAAATGAAATGGTAAAAGTAAACATTACCATGGACATCTTAATAAAGGAATAAAAACATTAAGGGTGTTTGTTTACCGAAATTCGTATAAAAATCTGTTTTATTTATATTGTGTAATGTATATTTATAATGTTTTTATGCAGAGTATTTATTTTGAAATGGGGAAAAACAATAAATCGTTGTATGAATTTTGTAATGTTTAAATAATTTTCCATTAAAAACGCGTAAAGGTCACGTGACCATCAGGAAGAACGCAGCATCTCATTTCTCAAAAGGACACGTTCTCTGTTCTCGTGGTCTCCCGAGATCGTTCTTCCGAGGACACCTGGCAAGACCGGTCTCCACAAGAACGCAAGTCCGTTGTCTGCGTTCTTGAAATTGAGAAACAGCCATGGTGTCTAAAACCCATCGAAAACAAAATGGCTGCAAAAGAAAAGTGACCCTCATGACCCTACACAGTACACATTATACATAATTATAATGCATCACTGCTAGTTTTGTTCTGTTTATTAGTTCTTTGTTACTTTTGTTCATTACTTTTTTTACTCAGGGACTTCACTCCATGTAAATGTATTTCACTCTATGGTTCCCGTGTTTAGTACTTATTAAATTAGCCAGTTATTAAAATACAGTTGAGATCAAATTATTAGCCCTCCTGTGGACTTTCTTTGTCTTTTTAAAGTATTTCCCAATAGATGTTTAACAAAGCAAGGAAATTTTCACAGTATTTCCTATAACATTTTCTCTTCTGGAGAAAGTCTTATTTGTTTTATTTTGGCTAGAATGAAGGCAGTTTTAATTTTTTAAAAACCATTTTAAGATCAATATTATTAGCCACCTTAAGCAATATTTTTTTTGATTGTCTACAGACCAAACCATCATTATAAAATGAATTGCCTAATTACCCTAATTTGTCTAAGTAACCTAGTTAATCCTTTAAATTGCACTTTGAGCTGTATACTAGTATCTTGAAAAATATCTAGTCAGCAGTGTTGCCATATTGTGGAATTGCAAATTTATTTTTGCGGGTAAAAAAGGACATAGGCGGCTAGTGAACTTAGCACGATTTCTAGATGACTGGGCGGGTCTTTTTGCATTTTGGTGGGTTTTGGATAGTCAAATATTATGTACTGTCATCATGGCAAAGATTACCAACATCAGGTATTAGAAATTAGTTGTTAAAACTATTATATTTAGAAAAAAAATCTTAATTCTGTTAAACATAAATTGGGGAAAACTATACAGGGGGCTACTAATTCAGGAGGGCTAATAATTCTGACTTCAACTGTACCTTTTTAGACAAATTCATTGGTATTTTACTGGTCTTTTGCTGCAAATCAAGTAAAGTCCATGTGTGCCTTTATTTGCAAAAACAATTGTCAATTTGCATTATGGCATGTAAAACTTGCTTTTTCTCTCTTTGCATGTATTGAAGAAACCAAGTGCTCTCTGCCAAGTGAATGTTATTCAGGTACTACTTGAGGTTATTGTGTGTAATAAACTGCACATCCAGTTGATATGAATAGTACTAGAGCACTCACTTTTCTTCACACAAAGTGAAGCTCTCAAATGCTCAATCAATGTGTTCAAGAGTCAGTGAGTAAGGCCCAATCCCAATTCTACCCCTTAGCCCTTCCCCTTACTACTACCCCTCATTTTGCGCGTTCATGTCAAGGGGTAGGGGTGTCCCAATTCTCATTAGCTTGAAGGCGTAGGGCTAAGGGGAAGGGGTGAATACCCCTTCGAACAAAGATTTTTCAGGACCACACTTGAAACCAAGGGGTAAGAAATTTTCCCACAATACACCAGCCACAATGGCAGTATTGCTGAACCCGGAAGTGAGGAGATCAACAAATTAGTAATTTTTTTTTGTCATTATTACAAGTTTTTACAACAAACAAGCATATGTTTTAATATATTCATTACCGCGTTCGTCTTTTACCGTCATGCTTTAAAAAAAAACGCTAAAATAAAAACGGCAAAATTTCGCAATCCATAATCCATAGTAATATCTCTTGTACAGCAGTCCCACAACATTCTCACTCGATGACGCTCGAATACCCTGTCAGAAAAGTCTAGTGGCTGGGAATGACCTTTTACAGTGTCTGCTATAATGTTAGTGTTGTTTTCGTGTGTTTATATAGGTGAATATGGCCACAGTGTAAATGCACAGTATTACGATCTTATTGCCATATTTTATCGTTATGATAACATGATATCGTTGCCTTCAGTGATTTCTTGAAGATGAATACCAAAAAATAAAGCAACTGGAATAACCACAGTAGTCGCAATCGTGCTGTAGTGTTGTCACAATTCTTAGGGGTAAATTTTGAAGCCCTTCCCCTTCACACTCGATTTTAAGGGCCAAGGGGAAGGAGTAGGGGTACAAAAATAGAATTGGGTTTGGGCCTAAAAGTATACCTGTATATATTTAAACTAAACTTATATTATGTTCTGAGCCTCTAACTCAGCCTCTGGTTAATGAAAGTGAAAAGCATCACCCACTTCCCTAAACCTGACCTTCAGTTTTCAAAAAAAATCCAGTAAAAGAAAAGCCCTCGCCTGATTTTTACATTTGCAAATTTTACCACATTCTCACCCTGTCGTTTACTTGTTTGTTTTATTTTTTTACTTTTGTTTTTGTCTTACCTGCTTTCTGGAACTCGTCTTCGCCAGACTCCATCGTCACAGCCAACTCCACTCTGTGTCTCAAATCCTCCGACATACACGTTGAGCCACTCAACAAACAGCAGGAAAGCCGTCCACAAGGAGGTAAGTGGTCAGCTGGTAGCATGAAAAGGAACGACGTCATACCACCCAGTAGTTTTCATTTTAAAGATGAAATGCAGCCATACCTACCTCTGGCTACATAACTCACGATCTCCAGAAATGTATATAGGGCTACGTTTTCACAAGCCTATGTTGATGTCACTCATTTTTGACAGAGGTGTCATTTGCAGATTTTGCTTCTGAAGTATTCCTTTGATCCCTTGTTTATGTCTTATTGTGTTCCTCACCTGTGTCTATTATGGTTCATCATTATCCTCTGCAGGGGCTACACAGTAGCGCAGTAGCTAGTGCTGTTGCCTCACAGCAAGAAGGTCGCTGGCTGGGTCAGTTCTGTGTGGAGTTGCATGTTCTCCCTGTGTTTGCGTGGGTTTCCTCCGGGTGCTCCGGTTTCCTCCACAGTCCTAAGACATGTGGTACAGGTGAATTGGGTATGCTAAATTGAGCCCTGGGCTCCCTGCGCTCAATTATCTCCGAGCTCAGGGTTCTGTCCCGGGACAGTATGCCAAACCTGCTAATAGCATCAAGCAAGAACGTAGCCTAGGTGTGAACTCTTGAAATAGCATTTTCAGGCTCGAAAAACAATACTTTGTGTAAATTAATGTCCAAAGTGTGACCTGAATGTAATGCTGTCAGAAGTTTAATTACGCATAAATGCAATGAAATTAAAGACAAACCTAAAAACCAAAAATTTATACAAATGTCTTGTTCTCAACTTATGTTTTTATGTTATTTAGCCTTGGCCAGCAGATCCTGATGTCATCAGACACTGCCTTCATCTTCTTTCCTGAATGACTGTGAACATTCTCCAGTAGTCACTGGGATTCCTCTACTGCAGCCAAGCTTAATTGGGAGCAGCATAAGAATCTTAATAGCAGCATAAGAAATGGGACATCACTACTACACCATCATTTATCATTATACATCAAGGTTGTAACAAGCACATAGTAAGCACCAATTTGTAAAAAAAAATAATTGTGTTCAAGTTTTTTGGACATGACCACCAGAAAACAGTAGTTATTAACCTTACACATTACTAATTGTTTTACACACTGTAAAGCCTAACATTTTAGTTTAACTTGTAATTTAAAAAAAGTTACTTTGACTAAATGAAAAAGAGTTATGGTGAGTTATAAACTGATTATATTTAGCAGAACCCAAACCAAATGAGTTATTAATGAATTAAGTGAAGTTTATTTCTAAACTAATTTCGAGAGGATCACGTGCTTATGATTGCTTGCAGTTGGCACCGCATCATCCAATTCATGATTCACCAATAAGACGATTCCTAAGCCACTATAAATACCCTAAGCTCCATATCACAGCCATCTTCGTTTAGAAGAATCCCCCTTCCACCCCTACTCCTCCTCCTTTCCTAGATGGGTGGCACGGTGGCCCAGCGGTTAGCACTGTTGCCTCACAGCAAGAACGTCACTGGTTGTAGTCCTTACCAAGCCAGCCAACGTTTCTGTGTGGAATTTACACATTCTCCCCGTGCTCACGTGAGCTTCCCCCGGGTTCCCTGGTTTCCTCTCACCATCCAAAAACCTGCAGCTTTAGTTAATTGACTAATTCAAATTGGCACCATAGACATGCTCCTAGTAAGTAGTTATCTCTTAAGAGCAGTCACTATATGTTCATTAGCTACTGCAGCAGGGGAGTTCTCGAGATCTACCTGAGCTCAAACTCCCCTCTCGCCTTGCAAACGGGAGGGAGCCCCGGGCTTGAGGTGTTAATTCTAATGCTAGAAGCAATACCAAACCATTTGAGTAGCTATATAGTTGTTTGGACTTAATTAATTCTGCTGAATGATATAAACACAAATAATATATTTGTAAGGTGAGTTAATTCAAACTGTTTGAGGAAACCAATTGCGGCAAACCATTTAAGTTTTCAAACTAAATGGTTTGAGTACTGTAAACCAGTATACATAATATATTTTCTTTGTGGTATGAAGGTCAACGGCCACCATTTTTCAATATTTTTCCAAATATGTTCTTTTGTGTTCAACAGAAGAATGTCATTGCGCTCTTATTCATAGTCTTATTTTATTTATTTATTCATTTTAGTGTATCTTATCTTATTTCATTCTCTAGACTTTTTATAGTAGTGCACAGTCCTGTGTCATGTTGTCCATTTATGTTGTTTGATGTAGCACCTTGGTCCTGGAGGAACATTGTTTTGTTTCACTGTATACTGCATTGTATATTGTTGAAATGACAATAAAGCCAACTTGAAAATAAAGACTCGGAACCACTTGAGGGTAAATAATTGATGAGTAAATACAGATTTCTGGTTTAACTATCCCTTAAACATAGTTATTATGAAATATCACCATATGTATGCATAATATATTATTCAGTCAGAAATTAGCTCTTATAACCATTCAAAGCATACTGTTTTAAGGGAGTAGAATTACAGTCCACTTCACCTGAACATGATAAATAATGGATGTAAGCCTACAGGTAATACTAAACCTCTCCTGCTTCTGCTGTGTAGAGAGACTAGTGGAAGTGTCCGAGCTCTGTTTATCTCCAGCGCTTGAAAAAGTAAATAAAAGGCATTGATCATCTGCTCATGAAGGGGACATGAATGATTATATTCAAGGAAATGGGAATCTGTGTATATAAAATCATCAAATTAGAATTTCCCCTACTTATCTGCACCATATGGTTTATATGTTATATCCTGTATAAATCTGATAAAAACTGCACAAAAGAGATGTGTGGCCTACTGTAAGATGATCAAGGGTACATACCAGAGTCGCTAACGGAGAACAGCATCCCTCTCATTACAATAATTGGACCACGAGAAAGAGGAAGGATCAAGAGCTGAGAAAATAACCTACAGAAACCCGACGATGGATTACAGACAAAAAAGGAAACTGTCTTTTATCACGATTGGATTAACATTTCTGTTGAGCGGCATAGAATATGGTAAGTATTCGTCTCTTTCCTTTTCATTTCTTTTCTCCGTATACTACAGAACTCCATGTAGCAGATTGCTTGTTTAAATCAATAGTGCTTGATATCCTCATGAAAAAGCATTAGACTGTGTAAATGGTGAATGCATTGATTGTATTTGCATATCTAGTGCTTCAATTATCTTCTCTCTTTCATTCAGCTGTCATTCTGCCAACTATATGGAGATATCTGCAGTTGTTAGAAGCGCCACCTTATTTTCTTGGCTTGGGTCTGTCTGCTTTCAGCTTTAGTGGGTTGGTGTCAGGTCCAGTGTTTGGTCACTGGTCAGACAAGACCAGAACTACAAAGACCATCATCCTCTTTTCAAATGTTTTCGAAATTGTGGGTCAGTACTTAAGAATAGATGTCTATAATGAAATATTGGCTTTGAAAAGTACCCAATGTTCTCTCATCACTTTTGTCTCATAGGAAACTTCATGTACTTCATGGGGTATTCAAAATGGCTTCTGTTGTCCAGTCGTCTTGTTGCAGGTGAGGATATTTTGAAGCTGCGCTGTTCAATCCGTCATCGTGAGCTTTGTTTGTGAACTTCTCGGCTCCTGTGGTGCAAATCATCGGTGCTAATGTGATTTAAGACTTCAAACTGATACTAAAGGAGAGATCTGTTGCTTTTGATCGATGGTTCTCATTAGGCTGTAATTACTGCAAGTCATGTACTGGGGCATCCTGACCAGACATAATGACTTGTGTTGATGTGTATAAATCTATAATAATATGTATTAAAGTGATGAATGTGTGAATACTGTACTAGATCTAGAGTCATCTCTGCTACATTAAATGGTATTTTTGCAACACATGCTCATTGGGAAAATGTGCCCAGGGATACATTTCTGAGAACAGAGAAATATGTGTCTTAGGGTACATAATAGCAGCATTTTGCGTGTAAAGCATGGCTTTGTTGGCTTTTCTCTTCTAAGGTGCTTTCACATCTGTGGTTCTGTTCATATGGTCTGGACCAAGGGCAACAAATTATAGCTAATAGCATTTTCTGCCGTTTTTGGGTCCTTTTCACCAGCACAATCTCACGGCAATGCGTAACTTTTTGATTTAGTGGCTAATTTGTAGATCTAATTCGTACAATTTAGGGGTAGGGTTAGGTGCCACACCTCCTTTTTAAAATCGTACAATTTCTTACAACTGAATTAATACAAATTCGTACAAATTAGCCACTAAAATTACAAAATGTAAAAAACTTAAATTTTCTCGTGAGATCAGGCTGTTTTCACACCAAACTGACTGCTTTGGTCCGAGCCAGCTGAAAAGAACCAAAATACCAGATGTTATTGAACGTATTTCCTAAACTGCTTTTTGATTGGTCAGAATTAACGTGCAGGAAAATGCCAATGAAACTTCCACAAGTAAACAAACCGGCAGTCACAAAATGACGCTTTTACTAAGCTGATTGTACCGCTGCCAACAAATATTTTTCCTACACATCCCAAACGATGGCACAGTGCATCAGACTATAGCAGCTGGATTAGTTCAAAAAGGTGCAGTACTTTTAGCGGTTGGGTCTGTTTTAGTTCGGATCATGTTCTCATCACAAACTAACCACTCCAGGGCTCGTTTGAAAGCGTACAGAGACCACCTCTTCAGGAAGGTCTCGGTATGCTTTTTGTAGTCCGCTTTTGGTGCACACTCGAGTGCGATTGCTACATTTGCACCTGCCCAAACAAACCGCACTAAGAGGGAAAACAAACTCTAGTGCAATTCAACCAAACTAAATAAGGCAGGTGTGAAAACACTCCTAGTTTGCTTTTGAAAACACAATCGGTTGGGTTTAAGGAAGGCGGTGTGTTGGTCAGCCTATATAAAGTTGATTTATCAGGCAGGTAACGTATTTGAGATTGTCAAAAATGTACACTATAGCCTCTAGTGGATTTGTAAAAGCAAAAACTGCAAGAAACAGTAACATAGTACAGGGTACATATTTCTCAGTTCTTAAAAGTGTTTCCAATGAGCCTGGATTGTATTTTTGTCCACACCAACTTTTTCCTAGGTCAAGTCCACTCATCTATATTTTTATAGCGATTTAACAATATAGATAGTGTCAACGCAGCTGAACATTTATGAAGAAAAAATGATAGAAAACCATAACAATATTACATATTGTAGAGCATTCCAGGATATCAGGCAGGAAGCAGTGTTGTGGTTCTAATTCAGTTTAACTAATTACAAATTTCACTGGACAATCAATTGAAAAGCAGCTCCACCAATTCCAACCAACCAAGCAAGAGGTGACAGTAGCTATGTTTCCATCCAACGATGCAAATTAAATTTATGCTCAAAACTGGAATATCGCATAAAACATTAGCGAATAAACCACTGTTTCCATCCAACGAGTCCAAGAGAACAAATTCATTACTGCCTGATAAAACTTTACGCCATTTTTGTTATCACATGATCAATTAAAGCAAAATCACATGACTTTTTTGATGCGCATGCTGTAATTTATTCAGTAAATGCGTTTTCATCTTAGTTTATGCACATTTTTTCTTATCGGTTAAAAAGTTTATCCTACACAGTTGTGTGCATAATTTTATATGCACATTTTCAAAGCACATGCCTTTGGACTTGTGGGGTAAACTGGGGCACCCAGAGGAAACCTACGCGAACATGGGGAGAACATGAAAACTCCACACAGAAAGGCCAACTGACCCCGCTGAGGCTTGAACCAGTGACCTACTTGATGTGAGGCGATTGTGCTACCCACTGCACCACCGTGCAGCCCCCATCCAGGTTTTTTTTTATGTGATATTCCAAAATGTGCATAAAAATAGTTGTATGGAAATGAACCTAGTGTCAAGAAACCAAAACTACACCATTTGACGGAAGTGAACAAACCTTGGGAAAATACATATTCTCTGGCCACAAGAAGTCTAAAAGACATTGGAGGGCTTGAAAACGATGGAGCATCTGTCGTAGAGAAGGTGCAGGTCCAACTAGGCAGGTGTTCAGACTAGTCAGCAGAATATATGTAGAGATTTATCCATCACTGTGGTTCTTGCAGGAATCAATCATGTGCTCTTTGATGACCATGACAACCATCTGTTCTGGATACAGGGCGAATCCAAGATTATGTGAACCTCATAAGGAGATGCAAACATGAGCATATAGTAGATGCCTTTCAAGCTACAATTACAGATTAAGCAAGTTGCTTATTCTTGCGGAGGCAGCTGTAAACGCGAATAAACATTTTGAATGCAACCTAAACTACGTACATATTGACATAAATATTTAACAACACTATCAAACTGGAGCAATAGTATCTGGATGCAGCCTTTATGATGCAAGCTGAGATTGCATCACTCAGCGATGCAATGTCAGACACAATGCACTCAAATAGAGCGAGTGACGTCACTGTGAGGGGTAGGGTTAGGGGTGGGGTTTGGTGAGCCAATTAAAAAGCATTGAATGCAGCTCAGATTGCACTGCACCAGGTCTGCATCCAGACCCCTCTTAACTGGAGGGAATTCTAAATTATAATTATCCACTATCGGGCAAAAAACCTATGACTAGTTTGCAAACGTAATTCTTTTTTCATCGTGAATGACGCCAGACTTCGTACGTGGAGTGGACTGGACTGGGGTTCATGTCCTGCGAAAAACAGTGAAGATAGGTAAAACAACCACCTCCAACATCCCCCCTCCCCCTTCCACTAAAAAAACAGCAGTGTGATACCGTCAAAGTTTATTTATTTATATTTACCCCACCGAGGTAAAAGCACACACGCACAATGTATTTTCTCTTTTTGTTTGCTTTTGAAAACATTATCAATTGGGTTTAGGGCAGGGTGGCAGGTAGGTCAGTCGATATCAAGCTGATATATTATGCGCAACAACAAGCCGATCGCACTCTCTCACGGACGTGTGCCAGAATGACATTGAGATGGTCAGAAATGTACACAGCACCATCTGGTGGATTTTACGAGAAATTGCATGTTTGAGAAAATGTGTCCCAGTAATGTGTGTGAGATTGTCAAAAATGTGCATGCCGCCCTCTAGTGGGTTTATGAAAACAAAAACTTTCAGAAGACATAATCCAGGGTACATATTTTTCAATTCTAAAAAAGGAAGCCCTGGGCACATATTTCTACTGAGCCTGGGTTGGAAGTAAAAGAAGTTAAAAAATAGAAGTAAAAGAAAAATCTGAAGATTTTGTTCTTCCATCAGGCATTGGAGCTGGAGCTGGATCCTCCATTTTTGGGTTCCTCACACGCACTACTCTCCCTGACGAGCGAGCTAGAGTCTTTGCTGCTGTCATGGCATGTCGTCAGGCTGGACTTCTGATCGGTGAGTCTGTATTCCACCATATGCATGTTAATAATCCATATATGTATTGCTTTTATTATTTTGATAATGTACATTTTATTTACAGGTCCTGCTTTCAATATCTTTCTAAGGTTGTGTGATTTCAAACTGGGTCCATTCATAGTTAATAAATACACCTCACCTGGGGTAAGTCTGTTTTGGATCATCTCTTATAAATGTAATCCCATTCCTAAGCACGAATTTACAGCACATTATGACTGACGCAGTTTAGAGCGTGTATGTGGTCACACTGTACATTTTTGGGATTTAACTTGAAAGTAACAGCTCCTGAAAGATCTGAAATGGTTGCATCAGTTCAGAAGTGTATGGAGAGATCCAAAATATGAAATTCTGTGGGTGCATTATAAACAGGCCTCGGAAACACACTCGATGTGAGTGGGCCTCACAAAATGTACATAATTCAGTCTGAAATTACAGCAGGGAAAAAGTATTTTGGAGTTAAAAAAATGCAGCCATTTTTCAAAGGATGAACAAACTGGCAACAAAACAAAGAGTACTATTTCTGCATTGTAAAAAAAAAAAATCTGTTATTTACAGTGTCCAAACTTTTTTGATTCATGGGTCTTTTCTGTTTGTGTATCTGTCAACATTTGATGTTGAAAATGTATCGCTGCAGTTTACCACAATTACTTTGAAACAATTAATATTATATAAGAAGTAACACACACACACACACACACACACACACACACACACACACACACACACACACACACACATATATATATATATTCATTCATTCATTCATTCATTTTCTTTTCGGCTCAGTCCCTTTATTAATCCAGGGTTGTTGGAGCCATTTCTTTCTTTTATTATTATTATGTTTGGATTAAATGGGTTGATTGGATGATATGAATATTGTTATTCATATTAAGTTTAAATTTGATAATTATTGTATTCAGGTTTGAGAATTTTGTATTTTGTATTTGTATATTATTCATGTCTAAGTATTTGCTTTATTGTTTTGATTTTGTGAATGAAGACTTTTATTCTGTCAAAATTGGGATTTAAGGAAGCCAGGTAGTGGGTGGAGGAGTAAGGGAAGAGCAAACAATTTTTAGCCACGTGAGTTTGTGTGTGGGTTGAGTAAAACTACTGGCAGTTTATTATGGTGTTTTTGTACTATAACTTACAATACCAACCAAGACAATATATCACTTTAAACCATGATAAATGTCAATAAAAATCGCTTTTCAAACATTATAACGTAAAAAGTTGTTGAAGGAAAGATCACAGTCTCATAATGCAGTTCAAAAGCATGACAGATGCAGTGGAAAAACTCTTAATTTACGAATATTTTATAGTGCATATCTTGATTATATATTTAGAATCTTCCATATTGCATAATGCCTCATTCACACTAGCAGTGACCTTTTAGCTGCCGGCCGCTCTAGGTGGCGATCTGTTGCAAACGCAGGTCCGTGTTGGTCTACAGCACAGAGAATACAACCGGCCTCGAGTGAGCTGAGAGAGAATGACTTGAGCTCTACCGGTGCTCCTTTTGGCTGTCGCTCAAGAAAGCCACTCTTCATTTCCATAAAGTTGAAGCATTCTCAACTATGTCGCGTCGCTCAACACGCCCACCTGGTCGCCAGTGGTTGCTGTCACTTGCGTAGATGGAGGGTGCTGGAAGTAGCTCGCTCTCTGTTAAAATGAACGGTCGATTGTTGCTTTGCTGCTGTGAGTCGCTCGTAGTGTGAATGAGGCTTAAGACTTTGCAGTAAGGTTCTGTTGATGTAAACCATGTACCTTAGATAAATCTACAACAAATAAAAGTGTATTAATGTAATAAACACTTTGCTTGTTGTTTATAGGGAGTTAGCAAATGTTAACTAATGACATTTACCTGTATTGTACAAATCTAATTGGAGTAAATCTCAAAATTTCTTTTAATGGCCCAGCTCTTCATGTGTGGGATGTGGCTGCTCATGCAGTTTGCCGTCATGGGTCTGTACTGGGACATCCCGCCACTGGATTCCTTCGCTGAGCAGCAGATGCCCCTCAGAGAGGTCAGAGGTGAAGAAGACGAGCCCCTCATGAGCCTGGAGGACGATGACAGGACTGCGGTAGCTGACTCGTATGGCTCGCTCAACCCAGAACAGACCGAGACCACGCTGTCATCCCAAATTCCACCATCTCCTCCAGATTCCCCTCCTCCAGACACATCCGACCCCTTTGAAAACTTCAGTGCCAGTCGAGGTGAACCATTTATTGTCATACGCTGCTCTTGTTGTTTTTGGCAGAGAGCTGGTGCGGCATCGATTCATTCTTTGTAGCATCTGAGGTGCTAATCTGAGAGAGTGGCGATCTGAAAACGCTTTATTGATCTCCCCGTTCTGTCTTTGCTCTTGGATTGTAGAGTATCTGTGTGTGTGTGTGTGTAGGGTAGTGTCCTAATTATAGTCAATCCTGTCTTGGCAGCATCGCCAAACCCGATATCTATAGCTCTCTATCTCTCTCTCTTTTTTCTGTAGAGTTTCTGAGGGAGGAGGTGGTGGTTCTTCTCACCGCTCAGTTCATCACTCTCTTCAATCAGACAGCACTCGAGGTAAAAGTCGACTATTGCATCATATTTTGTCAGGACTGCACTGGAGGCAGTTTTGGTTCGCTTGTTACCAGATGACCAAAGAGGATAAAAACTCTTTAGCAACTTGACCTAGAAAACATTTTTGTGTGTGTTTAAAAGACATCCAATAGACGTCCAAACATAGAGTTCTTGGGTCAATTTGAAAATCAAAAAATACAATAGTCCAAATATAGATTGGTCATCAAATAGACAGGAATGAATGATTAAACATGTGAAGTCTGTCTAAGCTCTCGAGGTAAAAGTAGACAATTGCATCATATTTTTGTCAGGACTGCACTAGAGGCAGTTTTGGTTCGCTTGTTACCAGATGACCAAAGAGGATAAAAACTCTTTAGCAACTTGACCCAGATTTTTGTATGTGTTTAAAAGACATCTAATAGATGTCCAAACATAAAGGTCTTAAGTAAATTTGAAAATCTAACAGACATCTAACTATAGTCCAAAAATAGACTGGCTACCAAATAGACAGGAATGAATGAGTACACACATGAAGTCTGTCTACACTCTTGAGGTAAAAGTCGACAATTGCATCATATTTTTGTCAGGACTGCACTGGAGGTAGTTTTGGTTCGCTTGTTACCAGATGACCAAAGAGGATATGAACTCTTAGCAACTTGACCCAGAAAAGATTTTTGTGTGTGTTTAAAAGACATCCAATAGACTTCCAAACATAAAGTTCTTTGGTAAATTTAAAAATCTAACAGATATCTAACAATAAACTAAAAATATACTGGTCTTCAAATAGACAAGAATGAATGATTACACATGTCAAGTCTGTCTAAGCACTCGAGGTAAAAGTTGACGATTGAATTATATTTTGTCAGGACTGCAAAGGAGGCAGTTTTGGTTTGCTTGTTACCAGATAACCAATAAGAATAAGAAGTATTTAGCAATTTGTCTCAGAAAGCATTTTTGTGTGTCTAAAAGACATCCAATAGACATCCAAACCTAGAGTTCATGGGTAAAACAAGCCTAAATTTGTAAATCTAACAGGCAACAATAATTCAACATAGACTGCTCATCAAATAGACAGGAATGAAAGATTACACATGTGAAGTCTGTCCAAGCTTTCAAGCATTGCATTATGTTTTTGTCAGGACTACACTGGAGGCAGTTTTGGTTCGCTTGTTACCAGATGACCAAAAAGGATAGAAAGTCTTAGCAACTTGACTCAGATCGAACTTTTGTGCATATTTAAAATACATCTAATAGACGTCCAAACATAAAGTTCTCAGATAAATGAAAATCTAACACATATCTAACAATAGACTAAAAATATACTGGTCATCAAATAGACAGAGATGAATGATTACGCATGTGAAATCTGTTTTAGTACTCGAGGTAAAAGTCGACAATTGGATAATATTTTTGTCAGGACTGCATTAGAGGCAGTTTTGGTTTGCTTGTTACCAGATGACCAAAGAGGATAAAAACTCTTTCGCAACTTGGCTCAGAAAGCATTTATGTGTGTGTTTAAAAGATATCCAATAGATGTCCAAACCTAGAGTTCATGGGGTAAATAAGCCTAAATTTGTAAATCAAACAGACAACAATAGTCCAACATAGACTGGTCATCAAATAGACAGGAATGAAAGATTAGACATGTTAAGTCTCTCTAAGTATTCGAAGTAAAAGTCGACAACTGGATCATATTTTGTCAGGACTGCACTGGAGGCAGTTTTGGTTCGCTTGTTACCAGATGACCAAAGAGGATAAAAACTCTTTAGCAACTTGTCCCTGAAAGCATTTGTGTGTGTTTTTAAATGACATCTAATAGACGTTCAAACATGGAGTTCTTGGGAAAAACAAGACTTAATTTGAAAAATCTAACAGACAACTATACTCCACAAATTGTCTGGTCATCAAATAGACTGAAATTAATGCATACGAAAGTGAAGAGGGTTCAGCTGTCTCCATTATACTTGCTTTGTTTACTGTTGGTTGCTAGGTTACCAAAACTACAGTCAGCCACTCTAACAATACATTAAAAGACATGGTAGCAACTTTGGAGTAGCAAACGTTACCCACATGTGGCCAATCAGCTGTCTTCATTACACTTGCTTTGTTTACTGCCGGTTACCAAGTTACCAGTACTACAGTCAGCCACCCTAACAACACATTAAAAAACAAGGCAGCAACTTTGAAGTAGCAAACATTACACCCATGTGGTCAATCAGCTGTCTCCATTATACTTGCTTTGTTTACTGTTGGTTACTAGGTTACTAATACTACAGTCAGCCACTCTCACAAACAAATAAAAAACATGGTAGCAACTTCAAAGTAGCAAACATTACACCCTTTTGACCAATCAAATGTCTCCATTAGCATGTTTTTTTTACTGTTGGTTACTAGGTTACCAATACTACAGTCCGCCACTCTAACAACACATCAACACCATGGTAGCAACTTTGAAGAAGCAAACATTACCCCCATGTGGCCAATCAGCTGTCTCCATTATACTTGCTTTGTTTACTGTTGGTTGCTAGGTTACCAATACTACAGTCAGCCACTCTAACAACACATTAAAAACATGGTAGCAACTTTGAAGTAGCAAACATTACACCCATGTGACCAATCAACTGTCTCTATTATACTTGCCTTGTTTACTGTTGGGTACTAGGTTACCAATACTACAGTAAGCCATTCTAACAACACATTAAAAACATGGTAGCAACTTTGAAGTAGCAAACATTACACCCATGTGACCAATCAGCTGTCTCTATTATACTTGCCTTGTTTACTGTTGGGTACTAGGTTACCAATACTACAGTCAGCCATTCTAACAACACATTAAAAACATGGTAGCAACTTTGATGTAGCAAACATTACACTTATGTGGCCAATCAGCTGTCTCCATTATACTTGCTTTGTTTACTGTTGGTTACAAGGTTACCAATACTACAGTCAGCCACTCTAATAACACATTGGAAACATGGTAGCAACTTTGAAGTAGCAAACATTACACCTTTGTGGCCAATCAGCTGTCTCCATTATACTTGCATTGTTTACTGTTGGTTACTAGGTTACCAATACTACAATCAGCCACTCTAACAACACATTAAAAACATGGTAGCAACTTTGAAGTAGCAAACATTACACCCATGTGGCCAATCAGCTGTCTCCATTATACTTGCTTTGTTTACTGTTGGTTGCTAGGTTACCAATACTACAGTCAGCCACTCTAACAACCTGATGGAAACACATTAAACTTTGTTTTCTTTTCACTTCATGTTAGGATGGTAGGCCTGGCCTGAAGCTAAACTTTCACAGTGTGTGCACATCATGTAATTTTGTGAAACATGTCAATTTAAATTAGCATGTTAGATGACTCTGGCTTGTCAGTTGCAATCAAGGCAAAAGTAGTGTATTCCCACCTTTAGTGATTATGTGGTTAAGATATATTTTCTTCTAATATCAAACTTTCTCAAATTATTATAACCTAGCTTTTGGCTAACTGATCCAAAACCAATATGTTAAAATGTTATCAGTGTGTTATCTGCAAGGTGTTGACAAGACACACAACATAAGCATGACGAAATGTTAAACTTGCAAACATCTTGATTAACAACACATTAAAATAGAGAAGAAATCTGTTTAGAGGCATGTTAAGACTGTTAGGAAACAGTTAAGATACTATATGCTAGAAATGTGCTAGCACCATGGTAAAATGTTCAGTTTGTCAGACACATACTGCATGTGCGAGCACAAATGTCAATCTTATTAATTTGAACTATCTAAAAATACAATAAGACTTATTGCATTATTTTGAAGTTGAATGGAATAATGTGCTTCGAATGGGCAAAGAAATTTTTCACAGCCAGTCAGCAGACCCCCCGCGCCGTCCTAAATTAATTTGAGCTTCTAAATAATGCCTGTCCAATTATGATTGATTAAGGCTCACAGTGGTAGGAGCATC
This sequence comes from Danio aesculapii, assembly GCF_903798145.1. NCBI lineage: Eukaryota > Metazoa > Chordata > Actinopteri > Cypriniformes > Danionidae > Danio > Danio aesculapii. The sequence goes on along the minus strand of NC_079436.1, from coordinate 8,337,070 downwards.
AAAATTTAATTTAATAAAATCTAGGTTTGATTTAATATAATCAGGTATTTGAAATTGACACACATTTACCTTTACAATTTCCTGACCTAGATACATGAAAAAGTGCTTATCGAGTTCCAATTCATTACGTTTTTTTCCTCCAGATGTCCTGCTTAGGCTTACTCTTTCATGCTAAATCAAATCACTATCTGAAAAAGCACGCTCTGGATATATTATAATCTTACCGTTAGTTTGCCTGAAGAAAATGTGGTGCTTGCACATGTAAAGCATGCTATGAGATGTTTTACTCATGCTTTTCTGCAGTCTCTACTTTAACTGTGTGTTTAACTGGGTGGTTTTGTCCACCACTATTTAAAAGACATCTAATAGACGTCTAAACATAAACACATTGGCTTAAAACAAGGCTAAATTTGGTCTGTCAGTGAATATCTACAGTAACAGACACCTTTTGGACTTTTGCTAGATGTCTATTAGACTTTTAATGACTGCCCAAATTTAGCCTTGTTTTAGCCATGACGTCTTTGCTTGGATGTCTAATAGATGTCATTTAAACATAAAATTCTTGGTAGGCAGGCTTGAATTCACCACACATCTTAAAATCTATAGACTATAATCATAAAAAGTTTTTGTAGTTGCGTATCTCTGTTTTAACTCAAGTTCTTGGTTTGTGTATTTTGTCCACCACTACTTAAAAGACATCTAATAGACGTCTTAACATAAACACTTTGGCGTAAAACAAGGCAAATTTTTGTCTGTCAGTGAAGATCTACAGTATTATTTAACAATGTCTATTTTTGTACTTTTGTTAGACGTCTATCAGACTTTTAATGACAGCCAAAATTTAGTCTTGTTTTAGCCATGACAACTTTGGATGTCTAATAGATGTAATTTAAACATAAAATTTATGCAGGCAGGCTTAAAACAAGGCTAAATTTGGTCTGTCAGTGAATATCTACAGTAACAGACACCTTTTGGACTTTTGCTAGATGTCTATTAGACTTTTAATGACTGCCCAAATTTAGCCTTGTTTTAGCCATGACGTCTTTGCTTGGATGTCTAATAGATGTCATTTAAACATAAAATTCTTGGTAGGCAGGCTTGAATTCACCACACATCTTAAAATTTATAAATCATAATCACAAAAAGTTTGTGCAGTTGTGTATCTTTACTTTAACTCAAGTACTTGGTTTGTGTGTTATGTCCACCACTACTTAAAAGACATCTAATAGATTTCCAAACATAAACATCCTGGCTAAAAAAGGCTAAATTTGGTCTGTCAGTGAAGAGCTACAGTAACAGACATGTTTTGGACTTTTTTTATACATCTATTAGACTTTCAACGGCAGCCAAAATTTAGTCTTGTTTTAGCCATGATGTCTTTTAGATGTCATTTAAACATTAAATTCTTGAGACATCTAACAATAGCCACAAAATAGGCAAGTCATCAAAAAGACAAAATGAATGATTACACACGTGAAGTCTGTCTAATCGGTCTATTTGATGACTAGTCTAGTTTTGGACTTTTGTTAGACGTCTATTAGACTTTTAATGACTGCCCATATTTAGCCTTGTTTTAGCCATGACGTCTTTGTTTGGATGTCTAACAGATGTCATTTAAACATAAAATCCATGGTAGGCAGGCTTGAATTCACCACATATCTTAAATCTATAGACTATAATCATAAAAAGTTTGTGCATTTGCGTATCTCTGTTTTAACTCAAGTACTTGGTTTGTGTATTTTGTCCATCACTACTTAAAAAACATCTAATAGACGTCCAAACAAAACACCTTGGCTAGAACAACACTAAATTTGGTCTGTCAGTGAAGATCTACAGTAACAGACACCTTTTGGACTTTAGTTGGACATTAGACTTTCAACGACAGCCCAAATTTAGCCTTGTTTTTGCCATGACGTCTTTGTTTGGACGTCAAACAGATGTCATTTAAACATAAAATTCTTGGTAGGCGGGCTTGAATTCACAACATATCCTAAAATCTATAAATTATAGTCATAAAAACTTCGTGCAGTTGCGTATCTCTACTTTAACTCAAGTACATTGTTTGTTTATTTTGTCCACCACTATAAAGACATCTAATAGACGTCCAAACATAAACATCTTGGATAAAACAAGGCCAAATTAGATCTACAGTAACAGACATCTAACAATGTCTATTTTTGGACTTTTATTAGATCTTTAATAGACATCCAAACATAAACACCTTGGCTTAAAACAAGACTAAATTTGGTCTGTCAATGAAGATCTTCAGTAACATCTACAGTAACAGACATCTAACAATAGTCCAAAAGTCATTAAAAAGACAAAAATTTATGATTACCCATGTGAAGTCTGTCTATTTGATGACTATCTATTTTTTGGCTGTAGTAAGACGTCTATTAGACTTTCAACGACTGCCCAAATTTAGCTGTGTTTTAGCCACACTGAAAAAATGCTTTGTTGGGTCAACATATATGTCATGTGGTAACATCTACAATGACTGGGTTTGTTTAACTGACAAACATCAGTTAAGATTACTGATAATGCCGAGGTCAACCAACTGAAAATTTACCATGATTTACCTGAGGCAAAACTGTCAGTGAATGTACCCTAATTTGTCTTGCTATTTTACATCACTCTGCACATTTGAAATGATCTGTTTTATCTTATCTAAGAAAACCAACAGTGCATGGCTTCTTTGTTTGGATGTCATTTGGACAAATTACTTCACTCAAAAAATAATTTTGCTGCTTGCTCAAATAATTCTTTTAAAATCAATTGAAACATCCCAATTTGTGGACAACTTAATTATTTTATGTTCAGTCCACTTAAATTTGTGGATGTAAAAACATTGAAGTTTACTTAATCGGTTTGTTTTGGGTGAACACGAAGGAATTGTTTGGAACCCACCATTTTTTACAGTGTTGGTGGGGACGCTTGAATTCACTACATAACTTAAAATCTAGCAATTTTAGTAATAAAAAAACCGGGAGCAGATTTTAAAACACTTGCACTTGCTAGCTTTGTAAATGGTAACAGAGGAAATAGCATGCTATCAGTTGTTTTACTCATGTTTTTGTGCAGATGTGTATCTCTACTTTAACTCAAGGACACTGATGAGACAGACTTCACATGTGTAACCATTCGTTTCTGTCTATTTGATGACCAGTCTATCTTTGGACTGTTGTTAGATATCTATTAGACATCCAACCAAAGACGTCCTAGCTAAAAGGCTAAATTTGTCTAATAGATGTCATAAACATAAATAACTGGCTTGAATGCACTACATAACTTAAAATTTTAACTCTTAAAGATTTTAAAACACTAGCCATCATGCATTTGCTAGCTTTGTAAATGGTAACAGAAGAAAAAGCTATGCTAGCATGAGTTGTTTGACTCGTGTTATTATTATGCAGTTGCTGTGATGTTGTGAGCGGCTGATGCCTTGTTCTCGTCTGCAGACCATGGTGACCCCGCTGACGCAGAAGTACTTTGGCTTTGGCGAGCTGGGCAACAGTGTGATGTACAGCCTGTGTGGGGTGGAGGTAATTGCAGGTTTCTTCCTGGTGCGCTGGCTGAGCCGTGTGCTGGAGGACCGGGTGGTGCTGGCAGTGGGGCTGCTCATCTGCAGCGGGGCCTGTGTCTGGTGCCTCATCTTCCTGGCCAATCCACAGGGTGTGTGTGTGTGTGTGTGTGGCAGACGGCCAGAGAAACTGGCATACACCTGGGCATGGACAGACACAATATGTCTGCTCAGTTTGGTGCCAGCTCGATGATATGCGTTATTAGTTTTGGAACTGCTCTGAATTTGACCATCTATCTATCTATCTATCTATCTATCTATCTATCTATCTATCTATCTATCTATCTATCTATCTATCTATCTATCTGTCTGTCTGTCTGTCTGTCTGTCTGTCTGTCTGTCTGTCTGTCTGTCTGTCTGTCTGTCTGTCTGTCTGTCTGTCTGTCTATCTATCTATCTATCTATCTATCTATCTATCTATCTATCTATCTATCTATCTATCTATCTATCTATGTCCCTGTCTGTCTATCTATGTCCCTGTCTGTCTATCTATGTCCCTGTCTGTCTATCTATCTATCTATCTATCTATCTATCTATCTATCTATCTATCTATCTATCTATCTATCTATCTATCTATCTATCTATCTATCTATCTATCCATCCATCCATCCATCCATCCATCCATCCATCCATCCATCCATCCATCCATCCATCCATCCATCCATCCATCCATCCATCCATCCATCCATCCATCCATCCATCCATCCATCCATCCATCTATCTGTCTATTGGTCTGTCTGTCTGAAAAAAATGTAATGACAAAAAGTCAAGACATCAAATAGTTGCGTTATCTTATTTTAATACGTGAATCAGGTTTTAACAGAATTTAAGTGATACAAACAAATTTTAAGTTAATAAATAAAAATATACTTGTAAACAAAAGTACAAAAGCTATCAGTGGTGCATTTACCATTTCAAAATGTATACTTGTGTAATTTTTTAGTACAATTACTACTACACTCCATGACAAAAGTCTTGTTGGTGATCCCAGTTGTAAAAGCCACAAATAATAACTTGACTTCTAGTTGATCGTTTGGAAAAGGTAGATTTTTCCGATGAATCATCAGTTGAACTGCATCCCAATCATCACTAATACTGCAGAAGACCTATTGGAACCAGTATGGACCCAAGATTCTCACAGGAATCAGTCAAGTTTGGTGAAGGAAAAATCATGGTTAGGGGGTACATTCAATATGTGGACATGCAAGAGATCTGCAGAGTGGATGACAACATCGACAGCCTGAGGTATCAAGACATTTGTGCTGCTCATTACATTACAAACCACAGGAGAGGGCAAATTCTTCAGCAGAATAGCACAAAGACGGTCAATGCGCTCCAGGATTGGCCAGCCCAGTCACCAGACATGAACATTATTGAATCATGATGAACTCTTGGAGTTCTGCGATAACGCTTTCTTTGCCATTCCAGATGACTTTATTATGAGTCATTTATTTGAGTCATCGCAGAGATGTATGGATGCAGTCCCCCAAGCTCATGGGAGTCATACACAATATTCATTCTTTTTCCATGACTATACTGGACATTATTTCTGTTAAGTGACAAGACTTTTGTCTAAGCAAAGTCAGACCTTACTGTTCTAATTAAATAATTAAAAATCAAGGCATGATCATATTTTATTTTAGTAAAATAAGGGGAATCTAGAGGTCTTTACATTTCATATAAGCCACTTCTGATACCAAATGATCAACTAGAAGTCAAGTAATTATTTGTTGTTCATAAAACTAAGACAAGACTTTTAGCAGGTAGTGTATGTACCTTTATGTTACCAATATGAACCCAAATCTTTAGGTAAAACAAGGTACAGCCCCAGTGACAGATTTTGTACCTTTATTTCTGAGAGTGTAGAAACATATTTATAACATGATAACAAAATCCTAAAATCTGCCGTCAGCATGTTGACACCATGCTGAATTGCTAACAGATTTGATCTGAGATTGTGTTCTGCTGTCTCCTGTTGACGTTGAAATGCTATTCTCACTTTCATTCTCTATGGATTTGTCTTTTGATCAGGTGGTTTGGGGTTTGAGTTGTTCGAGTTTATCATCGGAGTCTTCCTGCAGTTACTGGGGCTTCCTTTCGTTGCTGTGTCTCAGGTGTCCCTCTTTTCTAAGGTTACGGCTGAGAAAACACAAGGTAAGAAAAGAAGAGAAGTCCACAGAGAAAACAGACTGAAACCCAAGAAAAAGACAGATCTTGAGTTTAGTCATGTTTGTGTAGGGGTTACATATTGTCACTGTTTAAATATTAAAAACTACATGCAGATTGTAATGATTGTGTTTTTTATGTGTCTTCAGGCTTTAGTCAGGGCGTACGACGGTCAGTTGGGGGTCTCGCCACCATTCTTGGTCCCCTGTGGGCAGGGGGTCTAATAGGAAATTTATATGTGATGTTGGGTATGATGATGCTTCTGCTGACCCTCATCATGGTGAGACAACAGACCCGTTATGACAGATTTTTCCGGTGTGCCATCATAGCACACAACATTGACCACCTCAATTAAGGTTACATGTATCGCTTTGTGCAAACAATGTCTATTATAGATCCAGTCAACTGAAAAAAAAAACGATATTACAGGCAATTGTTTGGCCATTAGGATGTGTGGCTTTTTTCTTCCAAAACGGTGATTTAGACACATTGGAAATGTTAGATTTAAACATTTTAGATAGAGAGTTGGTTACTTTCAAGTATTAAGAAAAGGAATTGTGCAGTCTTAAAATGTAATTGTAACTTCACATAAGTAGCACTTTTGAGCTTCCATTTTAAATGTATTTTAAATGATTATTATTTATTAATTATATTTATATATATTTATATTTATTCATTATTATTTATTCATTACTAGTAGACTAGTATTCCAATAAGTCCAAGAAACAAAATGAACTAAATGGAACTTTAATCAACATTCAACTTCAACTTCAACTAGATTTTGGTTACTGAAAACAGAACTTTATTTGGTTTTTAAAAAAATTGCTAAATGGAAGCCAAATTGAAACCATGATTCAGGGCCCTATTGCACTGCATATGCGTCTGCTAAATCACATCAAATTAACTTTACAAAACGGTCATGTTAATTTTAAAGGTGCTGTATGTAAGTTTTTGACTCTTTTGAAGCGTAAAATACCATAACATGTTTGCAGATATTTACGAAACATGCTAAGTGAACATTCCTGTCAGTGTTGCCAACTTAGCGACTTTGTCGTTACATTTAGCGACTTTTCAGACAGTAGCAACAAATTTTCAAAAAAGCAACTAGCGACAAATCTAAGGACTTTTTTGGTGTTAATGGAAATTTTTATAGACTCTCATGTGTCCATACTGTACTGTTCCTACTCTTCTCAATAGCCGCGTTTCCACTATCACGCCTAAAGCGAGTGTGCCAGGGCGAGCCAGGGCCAATTGCGTTTCCACTGTCACTTCCGGGGCCTGATCGGGCCAAACGGGGCTTCCTCAGGTCCAGTGGCCGGCCTTTTTCGGCCTTTGTACTGACGGCAAATGATTAACAATGCAAGCGTGACATATTTCCCTTGTACAGTCAAACCGATCTGCTTCTCCTTTGTTTTAAATTTAACAGTTTAATTTGACCTTTTATTCTTTTCTGGTTCACAATGACACAGTGACAGTATCGGAACTTGTTTATTACGTCTGAGAGATTACTGCAAAATCACTACACATCTGATATACTGTATTCAAACAGCAATAAATTGAATTCAGTTGACATGCATACATAGCGTAGTGCAAAATAAAAATTCCCCTTTATTAACCATTGGCTGTTAAACAAACAGAAACGGTTGGATGTGATGATGTCAGTAATATGCAAATTGACGTATGATGCAATCTAGCATCATAGACTTTTCGGGCAGAGCTTAGCAACTTTTCATTAAAAATAGTTGCCAACACTGATTCTTGTTTATCTGAAAAACAATGCTGAAGTCAGATATTCTGTTTTAAAAATGTGTGTTAGGTGCCGTAACGCTGTCTTTGTTTAGGTCATTTAACCCGCCCAATGCCAAATTAGCCAATTATATTTCAGCACCCCGGGTTGCCTTGGTGCGACATTTGGGGGAATTGTTGCAGCCTCCGAAATGAGATGCAGATTCAGAGTTCCACATGAGGTGGTTATTAATTATCAAATAATATAAATATTACAAACTTAAACATTAGGTAAGCAGGTTACATTGGATTTAAAGTGATAAGCAATTTGGCTGTTTGCACCAGACGAAACACTACAGAAATTTAAATACAGCTATTTAGAAGCATAAAATAGTGCACTCACTGCACTCCAATAAAGTGGTAAAGTTTATTTTATTTTCAAGATCTGAGGTGAACTATCTCTTGCTGCTTTTAGTAGTACGGCAATAAATGTCATGTAAAATGGCATTCAAACTCATATTATTAGCATTTAACACTGAATAAAGCTCATGAGGTGTACCTAAGGTGATCATTGTCAGTTTATCCTGTTGTTTAGCTGCAAGAAATAAAAGCCGTTTCTAAAATATACATATCAGGTTCTGATAAGAACAAAAACTCTTATTAATATGGAAAATATTACTTCTATCATGTGCCGTTGCTTTTATTTAGAACATGACTTAAATCAGCCTTTAGGCTTAATAGTCAGGCACGCTGTTGATGTCATCAATCTGGCAACCTGTGTTTGCCTGTGTTTGAACCAGGGGTGCAACACCTAGTTCAACCACTGGGTGTCAAAATTACACACTGCACCTTTAAATATGCTACTGTGACCATTTTGTTTTTTTATTAGAGTTTTGCTAAATATACTTTTTCAATTATCTGAAAATCAACCTCATGATTTTGCAATAAATATAGCCTTTAAAAAAAGGATAATGTGGGTTGAGAAAAATAAAAAACATATTTAAAAGGTTGGTGTCTGTACACTTTGTTTTGATTTGCATGTAAAATTATCCTGCAACAGTTAGACTTATAGTTGACTTGCTCTGGTCAGATCATGATGGTGTTGTCCTATGAGAAGCTGGTGGAGCCGCCCAGGGTGGAGCACGCGCAGGATTCAGAGAATGGAGGATAAACAACACCCTTCATTCAACAGGATACCAGGTCAGACACTGGAATTATTAGGCAAATATTATAATGTATTTTTGCATGACTGACTGAATAATAAATTAATTGTGGCGTTTGCATGTTCTCCTCATGTTCATGTGGGTTTCCCCTAGGTGCTCCAGTTTCCCCCACAGTCTAAAGACATGCGCTATAGGTAAATTGAATAAATAAAATTGTCCGTAGTGTATGTGTGTGAATGAGTGTGAATGGGTGTTTCCCAATAATGGGTTGCGGCTGGAAGGGCATGCGCTGCATAAAACATATGCTGGAATAGTTGGTGGTTCATTCCGCTGTGTCAACATCTGAAATAGAGACTAAGCCAAAGGAAAATGAGTGAATAAATAAGAGGCTATTTCATATCCCATTCTTTTGTGGGGTCTTGTGCAAACTAATAACAATTATGCTAACAGATAGCTTTAACCAGATAAACAGTACTCATTCCACAATTGTGGATAAATTTCAGACAATTTTCATTCATTTTCCTTAATCTTGAATGATATACAACAAATGTACAATTTACAAATGTACAAATGTAAACTGAATCCATTATTATAAATGTGAAATAAAGCAAAATGCTCAAACTTGATGGGGAATGTTGACAATTTCCACCATTTTGTACTTTAGCTCAAGATGCTAATCTCGGTAAACCAGATACCACATGGCACATCTAAAACTGAATTTTAGGCTTTTTCCTCATGTTATAGTTTTCATAAAGTGAATGAGAAATTCACAGAAATATCACAGTAACAGAGTTGACAAATAATTTTGTCTTCTATTGATGCATCCAAAACATTTTGTACAAATTAATGTGAGAAGAATAATAAAATGCCGCAATACCTTCCAGAGTTTCCCGCCAGAGGAAGTGACATCACTTGGAACAAGTCACATGCTTTTTTTCTATCAGTGCTATACAGATTGTCTTTTTATAACCAATGTAAGAGAGTTGACAAAAACGATGTGTTTGTGATGTGTTGGCTACAAAACTAAACCACATGTAAAGTATTTTGATTACAGGTCTATACTTTTTATCGTATTGATATTGTGTGATAAATTGTGATAAATTACAACTGTAACGGTGCAAAAAGTGTATCTAAATACATGGCATACCATATGTTTAAATACGAACTACATTAACATATTTATAAGGGGTGTAACGGACCAAGGTTGATCCGTGATTCGTACTGATCACAGATTAATAAATTTTTTACTCATAGATTAATCCTACATTTGTAACGATCGCAGAGAGATCACCTCTCACGTTATTCAAAAATATGTCTAAAAGCATTTAGGCTGTCTTGTAAAAAAAATGATGTCAGAAGAAGTTGTGGTAGGTTACTTAAGATGTGATGGGTTTCTTAGGTTATTAAAGGTGTTTTCTGTCACTATTTGTTTAGCCTGCATTAATGCATTCAGTGTAAGCTGCACGATTAATTATTAAAAGATTGTGATCTCAACACCCACGCAACATAAATTATAAAGAACGGTGATTTGCATATGTTTATCAATCCTTCGAATCGCTGCATTCAAATCTGTGTTTGAAAAATGATAAAATCAAGAGATTCAGTCTTTAGTTTACAAACAGTCAAATAACGCAGAAGTACTTAGAGAACAGTTTATAGTTCAGATAAAACCACTGATGTTTATGGTAAAGATTAAAATCACCATAATATGCATTTAATTTGATGCTCAACATGAAGTTGTAGGCAGCAATTACATTATTTAACCAACAGGTGGCGACAACCAGCCATTAAAAATATACCACTGAATAATTCTTCAAAACTGATTCACATGAACTGAAACATGAAGTTTTATGAGAGAATAACTGAATCATTTATTAAAAATGAGACTAAAAATAAATATGGGTTGTACAAATTATAATGTTAGATTTATACATATAGCGAAATCAGCAACAGAATCGGTGAATTTTTCACAGAATATTTTACAATTTATTTTTATTCAGCTGATTATTACCAAAGTCCCTTTAAGTAAAGTCATTTCACTCGGCGGCCATCTTTGAAACACCTCTCGGGCAGTATGCTCGAACATTCTGTCTGAATGGGGAAACGTCAAATTCTCCAAAACTACTTGCCAAGCTTGCGATTCCATTTCATATAATGAATAACCAATAAAATGAAACAACAACTGTTTATTAAGTTTCATTTTTAAATGTTCGTGTCACACAAAATCTGCAGAAACTCACGCCTGGTCCGATCTTCTCCCCGATCGCTGACTTCTGTACTAGAAGTCAGGCTTTATTCGCTATATAGCGATCGCTGATTGGATCCTGTACTAGAAGGCGGGACTTAATTCGCCATATTGACAGTTACACTTTTCCCCATTCAAAAGTATTCGAGTGACATGTCTTGTGTATAGTCTTTCCCTACTGAAAAATCCAGCTTAAACCAGCCTAGGCTGGTTGGCTGGTTTTAGCTGGTTGACCAGCCTGGTTTTAGAGGGGTTTTGGCCATTTCCAGGCTGGTTTCCAGCCATTTCCAGCCTGGTCTTAGCTGGTTAGGCTGGAAAATGACCAGCTAAAACCAGCTTGACCACCTAGCCAGGCTGGGAGCCCAGCCAAAACCAGCTATGTCCATCTTAAACCAGGCTGGTCAAGCTGGTTTTAGCTGGATTTAGCTGGTCATTTTCCAGCCTGACCAGCTAAGACCAGGCTGGAAAAGGCTGGTAACCAGCCTGGAAATGGCCAAAACCCCTCTAAAACCAGGCTGGTCAACCAGCTAAAACCAGCCAACCAGCCTAGGCTGGTTTAAGCTGGATTTTTCAGCAGGGTTGTTATTACTTCATTTATTTCAAGTTTTGTTTGTTAAAACTAAACGTTTCTTGCAGTATTGTTTTTGTAATAAATGGAAAGCAAATTACATTTGTCTCCTTTCTTTTTTGGCTGATCCAAAAAGTGGTCCGATCCCTGACTAAAAAAAACCATAATGTGATCCAAACTGAGAGATTTGTGATCCGTTACACCACTAGTATTTATATTTAGTTAAGATACCATACCAAGATTACGGAGGCTTGTCAGTGTATATATGACATTTCATAAAAGTCTTAATAGAAATGACATTTTAATGTATTTTCGTTTACCATAAATGTTTACCAGTGTAATATGAAATTTCATATAAAGATGTACATCCTACTTTAAAACTGAAGTACTCTTAAGATACAATTCATGTACATTTATGTGTCCGCATCACAGTTTTCTCATTTATTTCTTATTTCATATTAGTAATACTTCCATAAGCAGGCCTAATCTTTTTAAAACCATACCAAAGTGTACTTTTTTTCACGAGAATAAGAATAAAATAAAAATAAATAAATAGCCACAATAGTTTTATGAGTTCCACCTTTAAAGAGAAAAACTCACTGCATTCATTAGCATTTCCACTGTGTACAGTCTGGATTAGCGTGACTGTAATATAATGTCATTTTAAAACAGACTGAAATTCCTCTCATAACTTTTATTTTGTGTGAGGCAACTAAATTAATCTAATACAGACTCCTGCTACGCAGCTTTAAGCCACAATAATGAAACAAATAAAGAGCAAAATGTGGAGCTGAATGCTAAAAGTGGGCCACTGAATGAGAAATGCTATTATCCGCCAGCGACAGTCAACATTACAGCACATTCTCTCTGCGGCACGACAAAAAGGCTGTCATTGGTTAAATGAATCTATCTGTGTGATTTTTGATATTTCAGCACAGAGCAGGAGCCCCTCTTCTCTGCGGTGTGTTTGCCAAAGTTTAGCGCTCGTGTGGGGCTGTGCAGAGCAGATGCTGGAGCAGTGGGAGAGCAGAGACCCTGCCAGAGCTAGCAGACCGCGAACAGCGAGATAACACACACACACACACACATGAACACACACACATACCATTTGGAATAAATAGCCTTCATTTTCAAATATTTAGATTTTTTTTTGTTGCACATTTTATATTTTTAACGTTTTATAATTTATCCCTCATCATTTGTGAATTAATTGTTAAGTATTGTGTATTTACTGAGTGACACTTTTAAAGTAAATGTCATATGATTGGGTCCCCTGATATGGATATTTTTAATAAATAAACACATGATGGCGCTATTGTCACTTATTGAGATCAACACTGAACAACTGCAGGACTTTCTCTGTATGTGTCTAAGTGTGTGTGCGCTCGAGAGAGAGAGAGAGAGAGAGAGAGAGAGAGAGAGAGAGAGAGAGAGAGAGAGAGAGAGAGAGAGAGAGAGAGAGAGAATGATAAAGGGAACGACACTGAGTTTCTCGAAAGCAAATGATTCATGCAATTATTCTACACAGATCATTGGTCATTTCTTTGGATATTTACTCATCTTAAGAGGGAAATTGAATATTTATGTCTCCTCTGGTGCACGCAATCTGCTTTTTGTAGATTGTTTTGAAATACAGTAGTATTATTGTAAACTCATTAAAATCTGTGTTTACCACATACAAGAGCTTTAAATTAATGAATAAACACTGACATCATTGTGCCATATTCTGTCATTCAGTAAAGCTGCTTTTGCTGAGGTGTCCTTATATAATCTGTTCTTTAATTCTTTAATGTTAGAAATAGCTACATTATCGTTGATATTTTATTCATGCATCGTAAATATTTCACTGACATTTTGGATCGTTGTTATGATGGGCCTTTTTCAGTTCAGTGACGTTTCATGTGAAATAGCAGAGTATCCAGCAAACTGTTTCTCCATTAATGGGCATTTAATGTATAACCTAGATTTCTTACTGTTCTTTTTTATAATATTACAATTAATATAGTAAACAAGTAAAAATAAAATTGTTTATTCCCTGCTGAAAAAAACCACCCCGCTTGACCAGCTAAAACCAGCCTGACCAGCGAAGACCAGCCTGTCCATCTAAAACCAGCTAAGACCAGCCAACCTGACCAGCTAAGACCAGCCTGTCCATCTAAAATCAGGTAAGACCAGCCATCCTGACCTGCTAAAACCACCTTAGACCAGCCAGCCTGATCAGCTAAGACCAGCCTGAACAGCTAAAACCAGCCAGCCTGACCAGCTAAGATCAGCCTGACCAGCTAAGACCAGCCAGCCTGACCAGCTAAGACCCGCCTGACCAGCTAAGACCAGCCAGCCTGACCAGCTAAGTCCAGCCTAACCAGCTAAAACCACCTAAGACCAGAATGACACGCTAAAACCTGTCTGACAAGCTAAAACTGGCCTGACCAACTAAGACCAGTTAAAAGTGGCCAAAACCCCTCTAAAACCAGCCTGACATGCTAAAACCAGCGAAGACCAACCTGACCAACTAAGACCAAATAAAAAGTGGCCAAAGCCCCTCTAAAACTAGCCTGACCAGCTAAGATTAGCTTCACCAGCTAAAACCAGCTATAACCAACCTGGGAAACCAGCTAAAACCAGATTGGGTGACCAGCTAAAACCAGCCTGACCAGCTTAGGCTGGTTTAAGCTGTGGTTTTTTCAGTAGGGTTTATGGCATCACTTTCATGTAATGACCTGGGTTGATGATAACATTCAAGCGGCAAAATAATATGTATAATTTAAATAATTACAATGAAAGAAAAAGGGGATATATACAAAAATTGGCTACTGAAGAATGTTTCCATATAAGCATACTGGATACTAATAGAAGTGAATGGTAAAAGAAACGTTTTGGCAACAAACATTCTTCAAAATAACCAACCGTACGCTCCCCCACCATCTACGATCTCTCATTATACCAAACATGAGTAGCCTACCTTTTGGTTGAACCTAAAAATATGGTTCATTATTAAATGTGTTTTTATAGTATGTTAGCCTAATTAGTATTAAGAATCACATTGTTCCAAGAACACTTTTTATAATGATTCTTTGTGTCAGGGTTCTTTAGTTCCCGCCTTTTTGTTTTTCAAATGTGTAACTGTCAAGCACCTCATAACTGATTTTCTAGAGCGCCACCATTCAATCAAACAGACCATCAACTCTCTATCAACAGGTAAATGATTTCATTCTTACAATGCCATTTTAACTTTAAAGATGACTAGTTTCCAATCACTCATGTATTTAGTATTTTCTTCTTTTATTTAGTTGGTTACACTTACTTAAAAAAAAAACAGTTTAGAAGATGCTATTTGAAGCTACCCAGCCTGCACAGGGTGTCAAAATGACGTCAGATTGACGTTGTACCCCAACGTCATGGGACGTTGCATTTTGGGTGGAAATGAATATTGGGTTGACCAGAGAACCTAACGTCAGGGTGACGTCAATGTCCAACATCGGACAGACATTACATTTTGGTTACTTTTTTGGTTACTTTTCAACGCAAAATTTCAACGTCAAATGATTTTAAAGATTGAAGTTGTGTGTATGTTACCAAAATTATGTCAATCAGATGTTGGATTTAGGTTGCCATACCTGAGGAATAAATGTCAGTAATTGACATCAATATGACGTTGGTTTAAGATGTTGGCTCGACGTTAGATTTAGGATGTAGGACTTACGAACACAATCTAAAATCAACAAAATATCAACGTCATTTCACATCGTTATTGGATGTCAAAATAACATTGTCCTTAGACCTAAATCCAACCTAATATTAACATTTTATGACGTTGTGTGTCTGCTGGGTAAACACTGATTTTCATGGTTGCATGTGATTGAACAGATCACCCTAAACCTGTAATGATTATTCTATAAAACCATGAATGTTATAAATATATATACATAAGCAATTCATACAAAGCATAAAGTATTAATATTTCAATTTAAACCTGTAATATTTTACATTTCTCTGGTAATTTTATAATAAAACAGTTCATTCTAACCAAGATATGTAAAAGAAATTGCAGTTCTGTGTCAGTATATATTTGTTTGACTTGTTTATAATCTTGCCCACACACAACTGTTTTGTGTCCTTGCCGCTGGCTAGGCCGCATGTTGATCCTTAATAAACAAAAATCATTCAACAAATATTGGTATTCAATGTCCATGAACCCAAAGCATGAAATTAAGCATAAAGAGGCTATTATGCCTTGAGCTTTTCTTTTATATGCGCTGGGTTTAGTTCAGTTTTTGACCCATGGACCTGACAGTGAGTGTGGGTCAAGAAACTCTGGCTAGCCTATTAGTCTAAGACAACCTGTCTTATTAAAATAATTGGAAAAGCCATCTGGGTGATTGATGTCGCATATTTGGTCTTTAAATCTGACTATTAGTATTACACCATCACTTTCAGCTACCAAGTAGGCTGTGGCCACAAAACACATCATCATATTTGATTTGACAAACACCAAAATGGTCTGTTGACTTCCAATGAAAATCGATTAGAAACAGGTTGGTTACCAAAATTATTTTAAACAACTTTAGTAACACATTGTATGAAGCATGTATCTATAATGGATTAAAGTTCATTCTTAATGTATAATAATATTCGTTCATTTTCCTCGGCTTAGTCCCTTTATTCATCTGGGGTTACCTCAGCGGAATGAACGCCCTCGAATGCCTTTCCAGCTGCAACCCAGTTCTGGGAAACACCCATACACACTCACTGGCCATATATTATTACATATTAATGCCTTATTCATATACTGCATCTAACATAGGCTCATTCTGAAAACATAGCCTTATACACATCTCTGGATATTGTGAATTATGTAGTATGTATGGTTAAAACAAATGCAACAAGGCGGTGTGATGGCGTCCCTTTTCGTGCTTTTCGCAGCTGATCGATTACCTCCATATGAACGGCTTTCCTGCTGTTACTAGTTTGTCCAGTTAGCTCACCATGTACGTCGGTGGACTTGAGACACAGTGATGAGATGACAATAACTACGATGTTTGAGTCTGGTGAAGAACGGTTCCAGAAAGCAGGTAAGACAAAAACAGAATCCAAAACATAAAATAAACAAGTAAATAACAGCGTGAGAATGTGGAAATAATCAGGCGAGGGCTTTTCTTTTTCTGAATTGCTTTTTAAAACTGTTGGATGGGTTTAGGGAAGTGGGTGTGTGGGTTAATCTGTGCTTTTGAAAACACTATTGGTTAAATTTAGGGAAGGGTGGGTCAGTTGATCGGTCAGCCAGTCAGTCATTTAGTCAGTCAAACAGTCAGTCGACAGTGGCTTCAAAAAACAAAAACTGCAAAAAAATGTAGCTCCTGGGACGTATTTGGTGGTCTCCAGAAATGTATATAGAGGTATGTTTTTAGAATGAGCCTGCATCCCTTTCTCCTACCAAATTTCTTAACCACTACAACAACTACCTTATAAATTAAGCAGTACATTAGGAGTTTGCTGATGCAAAAGTCAGAGTTAATTGTGAATATATATATATATATATATATATATATATATATATATATATATATATATATATATATATATATCCAAAATCCCCCCTATACCAGGGGTCTCAAACGCTTAGTTTAGCACTTAGTTTAGCACTTATGGCCCGCCCTCCTCCTTCCTCTGGCCACAACGAGATTCAGCCCCTCCCCTCCGGTCTTGACTTCGCGCTAACATAATCACCCCCCCCCCCTCCTGTCTTTACTACATAACACTACGCGAAACAACCATCAACGGCAACAAATGAATTATTCATTCACCTTCGACTTATTCCCTGATATATCATAGTGGAATGAACCGCCAACTACGCTGGCATATGTTTTACGCAGAGGATGCTCTTCCAGCCACAACCCAGTACTGGAAAACACCTATACACTCTATTATTAACACATACACGTACATGTATACACTACGGCAAACTAAGTTGATCCAATTCACTTATAGGGCAGATCTCTACACAGAAATGCCAACTGGCCCAGCCAGGACTTGAACCAGTGATTTTCTTGCTGTGAGGCGACAGTGCTAACCCCTAAATCAAAATCAAGAAGGTTTCAGACAGTTGAAAATCAAATCCCTTTGTTGGATTTATCAACCAGCAAATACAGCATCATTTTCATTTACTCCTTTAAAAGGACTATATTAGTGGACTAATGTAGGGCACAGTGAATGAGCCCAGCAGGCACACAACATCAGAAGATGTTACTATTTGGTAAGATTTAGGTCATGACGTTAGGTGACCAAAATTAAACGTCTAGCCAGCGTCTAAGGGCAACGTTATTTTGAAGTCCAATAACAATGTCAAATTACGTTGATCTTTGGTTGATTTTAGGTTGTGTTGGAAAGTGACCAAAATTTAACATCTAATAGAGGTCATTGTGGTAACGTCCACACAACGTCAAGTTGTAACATGATTAGACGCTGATATTTAGTTGATCTTAGGTTTATTTTAGGTTGGACGTTGGACATTGACGTCGGCCTGTCCTTGGGTTCTGACGTCAACCTGATTTTCATTTCAAAACAAAATCCAAAGTCTCCACGATGTTGGTGAACAATGTCAATATGATGTCAAGTTGATGTCCTGTGCTTGCTGGGAGGGTATAGGGGATGATTTCGAATACAGCCTAACTGGAAGGTGTACTGAATAGGAATTAGGTGAAGCTAGTTAGGCAGAATACTGGGAAATGTAGTCCTAAAATTGGTGACTGGAATGGTGAGAGGGCTGATGACTGGGAATGAGACAACAGGCAACATAGAAATTTGGCAGACATTTTTGGTTGACAACCCCTTCAGTATTCATTTGACTGTTGAAGGGAATGCTTCAATTCCATTTCCTACGCTCCTCCATTTTACAAATCCCAAAAGATAGAAGAACGTTCCATTCCAATCAACCTATATTGCTGAGCATCAGAGAATTAGCATTTAACCATTCACCCCTCAATCCAGATGATCTCATAATCCCACGGTGGCTTTGTGTGAAAGAAGATTATAATCCCAATCCCACATACGTGGAGAAGTGATGATAAGCAGGAAGAGCAGGACGGCGGCGTGGTAATCACTGTAATTGAGAGCAATCGTGACAGTTATAATCATAACACTGTCATAAATCTGTCAGGCGTCAGATGTCCGTCTCATTCTGAGTGATGTCCTCTGATTGCTGCCCGGCTCTGTTGACAATATTAAAGGGGAGAATTTATTTCCTGATAGGTTTACGGCTTATAAATAGTTTATGAGTGATTTTTCCTTCACAATACCAGGTCGCGCCGTCTAGATTTTTATGTTAATGAGACACATTCCTTGGACATCAGAACATAACGACAGAAACGACAGGGAAAAAGTGAGCGCTTTTTTAGTAAATTAATGCCAGCTTTTATCCTGCGGGATGTTCGGCATCAGAATAATGGCTTGCCAGTGGGTTGGCATTTGCGTTCAAGAGGCTTACGTGGCATCTCAGCGCAGCTCCTCTCACTTCATTTGAAAATGTCATTGGGAATCAGCAGGTTGTGGCCAAGGCAACATCAGAGAATAACATTTCTCAAATCCTATTTGACAAATGTGTCAGACGTCATAAGCGGCTCGGGATTAAACATGTCGGCCAAACGTGTTTAGAGTAATGCGCAGAGTAACCCGAAAGAGTTCAGGCACGAAAAATGAGGCCTGGACAGAAAAATCCGATTTGTTGCCAAAACCTCAAAGTGAAAAGATAGGGGAAACAAATCATTCATCAAATAGCCTCGATGCGTTCTTATGAGTGAAAACCTGTTTGTACAGGAGGAAAATCAAGTTTAAGGTAAATTATAGTAAGTAATTGGTTTATGATTGGTATATGAAGCACATTTGGAGCAATTATCAGAGATGAAATCACATTTCTGCAGCGGGTGGTGGAGCAATTAGCTGTGCGCTAGCGCAGCGCTGGCAAACACTTATACAAACCAACATGCTTCTACCCTCTAATCTCAAAACAACAAAAAGATAGTCTACACTGACATTGTGGAGCGCAGCCTTTATTCTACATTTCAAAACAACAGAAAAATGCACAATGAAATCATCCCTAAAAAATTAAGAGGAATAGAGAAGGCTTAGTAACAGTATATACTGTAGCAGAGATGCCCAAAGTTGGCTCATTATAACCTTTGATTTAGCCCAGAGGTTGGACATACTAACTATATATATATTGAACATACTAATTATACTAGCAACATGCTAATTTATACTATAAACATACTAGCAACATGCTAATTCATATTATAAACATACTAGCAACATGCTAATTCATACTAAATTCAAGCTAACAACATGTTAGTTTATGCTAGAAACATGTTAGCAACATGCAAATTTATACTAGAAACATGCTAGCATAATGCTAATACATTGTGGAGCGCAGCCTTTGTTCTACATTCCAAAATAACAGAAAAATGCTCAATAAAATCAATTCAATTCAATTCAATTCACCTTTATTTGTATAGCGCTTATACAATGTAGATTGTGTCAAAGCAGCTTCACATAAAAGGTCACAGTAAATAGGAACAGTGTAGTTAAGTTTGTAGTGTTTAAGTTCAGTTCAGTTTAGCTCAGTTCAGTGTGGTTTAATAATCACTACTGAGAGTCCAAATATTGAATCATCCCTGAAAATTTAAGAAGGATTGAAGAGGCTTAGTAATAGTATAGCAGAGATGCCCAAAGTTGGCCCATTGTAACCTTTGATTTGGCCCAGAGGTTTGGTTTGTTTTGTTGCTGAGCTACAAAAAAAGGTAATTAAAATGACATATTCTATAAAATGTTGTAAATGAATCAGATTTTTTGAAATGTAAATACTGTCGCTCGATGGACAGAGGACTATGTAGAAAACATCGGTGAGCAAATCAAGGCAAAAACTAGTGTAACTCCATTCTGTTTTAAATGAGATTGTTTTTATATCGGCTTAAGAAAGCCAACATACTGTTATACTATATAAACTTAATTTTCTTCTTCTTCTTCTGAGACTAGTTTCTATATGCATCTCCTCCTAGACTGTTCATTAATTAATTAATTAATTCATTCATTCATTCATTCATATTCTTTTTGGCTTAGTCCCTTTATTAATCTGGGGTCGCCACAGCGGAATGAACCGCCAACTTATCCAGCATGTGTTTTACGCAGCGGATGCCCTTCCAGCTGCAACCCATCACTGGAAAATATCCACACACACTCACTCACACACATACACTATGGGCAATTTTAGCATACCCAATTCTCCTATACCACATGTTTTTGGACTTGTGTGGGAAACCCAACGCGAACACGGGGAGAACATGCAAACTCCACACAGAAATGCCAACTGACCCAGCCGGGGCTCGAACCAGCGACCTTCTTGCTGTGAGGCGATTGTGCTATACTGCGCCACCGTGAAGCGCTCCTAGACTGTTCAAGCTACAAAAACCAAAATAACTCAGTCCTACAAACTGGTCTGACTTGGGTTGCTTTATCTATTCCAACTGATCCAAAAACTGACCTGGAAAATTTGGAAAAGTCCTATTGACTTAACATTGGACAAAACTTTGTGACCTTTTAACTTTGCGCCAGACTGTCATACAGACTTAAGGTTGAGCTCATTTCATATAGACTACCATTCTGCCAATCACTGATGTCAATTTAACTTGCTAGCTACCCCCTAGCAACCACTTAGAGCACCCTAGCAACTGGCCCATAGACTTCCGTTGTAAAAAACTGCCATTGACTTTATATTGGACATACTAACTATATATATAAATTGAACATACTAATTATACTAGCAACATGCTAATTCATACTATAAAAATACTAGCAAAATGCTAATTCATACTAAATTCATGCTAACAACATGTTAGTTTATGCTAGAAACATGCTATCAACATGCCAATTTATACTAGAAACATGCTAGCATAATGCTAATTTATACTAGAACCATGCTAATTAATGTTAGCAACTGCCTAGCAACCACTTAGAACACCTTGCCAACTGCCTAGCAACAACTTAGCAACTCAGCCACCTAGCAACCATTCAGAACCACTCGGGCTGGGCTAGCCAAACCTTTGGTCTTATGTGCCAATGCTAAAGGTCAGTTTTAACAGTGCCAGCAGTGAAAATCTTGGTGACAATGTGAAACATGTATTGTTCTCTGATGAGTCCACCATCACTGTCTTTCCTGCATCCAGGAGATTTACGGTGTGGAGAAGCGCCAAAGAAGAATTCCACCTCCCTAAACCATATTAATGAATTATTGTGGTGTAAAATCAGGTGTTTCGGTTTCATTGTCCAATCCCTGTATAATTGGGATGTTTCCCATGAATTTTGTTTGTCAATTTTTTGATTGACTGATTGCTTGATTGATTATTTGATTCGTTTAAAGGGCACCTATGATGAAAATAAGCTTTTGTAAGCTGTTTGGACGGAACTATGTTTAGGTTTAATGTGTCCACTGTCATATTGGGGTGATATAAACACAATAAGTCTCTTTTTTTACATTTCCTGATGTTACAATAGGATCCAAATCCCTCCCATTTTGAGGCCAACCACAATGTGACGTAGGAGTGCGATTTCCTCACCCTCCAAATTGATTGACAGCCTCATATTAACATGTCTCCATAGTAACGCGAATAATCATATCAACAAGACAGAACTTGCGCAAAGCAACTGGAATTAAAAGATCTGTTCAGCGCTCAGTGATCATCAATCATCATCAAATGTGATCAAGAATGAGTTTTACAAGTTTGCAACGTTTTTGAAAACAGTGCAAGTTTGTAATAAATTATAGCGATTTTACCATCTTTATCACCACTGCCGTGTGTCTACAATTATAAAAGAAGATGCTTCAATCCCGTTTGTGGACTTAAATCTGGTTAATTTGTACATTAACATAACGAATATCCATACAGCAGTGGATATTTACGTGTATCCTGTCACATTTGCATGCAAAAACTGCAAAGTTAAACGTGTGTGTGTGTGCAACTCTGTAACAACATTGTGTGTGACTCATCATTGCAGAAAGGCTTGAATTAACTCCCCAATCAAATAATCATTGGTAAAGTTCTTACTGTAGTATTTCTCACAGACTTTACGTGAGATCTGCTTCCTTCATGTCTGTCACTGTGCAGTTTATCTGATGCAGCCTAGGCAGAGATTAAGGAACACTCTGACAGGCAAGTGGGAACAGTGGGCGGGTGAGAACTAGCATTAAAGGCACAGGCAACAAAAACAGCTACATTCAGAGCAGAAAATCCCAAACTTCTGAAAGGTATTGACCTTATTCTTCAATGTGGAAGTGCGCTCGTTTTTGCGATTGTTTTTGAACTTCCGACTCAGCTGCCTATGGGAGAAATGACTAGGAATAATAAACAGCACAAAACGGTCAATCTACTTACTCTACACGCAAGTGTTTTCATGACTATACAGACAATGTAGAATAATATAATAAGAAAACATCAGTTTGCAACATCAACCAGCAAACAGAGCTGTTTTTAACGTCTAAAAATGAATGGAAGTGAATGAGACCGGAAGTCTCGAGCCAAAAAGATTCCAATGGCTGCGCCCACTCGTACATGAAGAATAAGGTGAATAATAAATAATCTGATGGGTGTTTTGAGGTGAAACTTTACAGACACATTCTGGAGACACAAAAGATTTATTTTAAATCTTGAATGGGGGTAAAATAGGTGCCCTTTAATGATAAATGAAGTCAACTATCAAGTCACAATATATATATATATATATATATATATATATATATATATATATATATATATATATATATATATATATATATATATATATATATATATATATATTAAATGCACATTTAAGATTTAAAGTACACTATAAATTGTTCAAAACTGTTCAAAACCTATTTTTCAAGAGGGATACATCATATCTTTACTACAGTAATTGTCTTTGCTATTCTAGGATGCTTTTCAAGCAAGTATCTTCATTTTTAATGTCCAGCTCTGCTGTGTGGTCTGGTCCCTCTGACGGATGAGTCAGCTGGAGCGAAAACCAAGCTTTCTGTGTCTAAATTGTCATCAGTGTTGTTTTTCTTACTGATTAGCCTTGATTGGTTTCCTTGGGAACTCAGATGGACGTTCCTGCGCTGCGCTTTTCACAGCGAGCCTCTTGATTGCATTAGAAGTGCACATGGAAGTTATTACAAATTGATAAGGACTTCATGGGAGGTCAACAAGAGATCGATGACTAATTGTATTAGGGCGCCATTTTGAAGGGCAGAGAACCGGCACACAAACACCCACGGAGGACGGCTTGAAAAACGAGATCCTAAACCACATTACCTGCGCTCACATGTGAGGAAAAACAAGACCTTTCATTAGCTCACCGATAACAGCAGAGCACAAAAGCTATGCAGCAGCATCAGTTGAAAAACGCTACCAAAAAAATCAACCTTGAAGTGATGCAGCCGCCTCCATTTGTCTTCATTCAGTTTGGCAGGTAATCTATTAGTTTTAATAATCCCCGCTGCCATATTGCGAGCCAAGCAGCCATGTTGCCGAGGCTTGTGCCCAGGACTTCATCCACCCCAGATAAGTCATTATGACAATATGAGCCAGTCAACCAGTAAGACGCTTCCCTTCATCCAATGTTATCACGAAAATAAATCCAGTGGGATGATATTAGAAAGCCTTCGACTGACCAACAGACTCTCTTTTTAATGAAACACTGGCAAATGCACACTTTATTATATTAGCAAGTCATTAACTGATCGTTTTTATTGCAGTGAGGGCTGACAGAAAGTGCATGGTTTTATAATAAACTGAATAATAGGCATCCTTTGTTTTATATTGAATAAAAGCTCAAATTAATGTTATGGTGTGATACGGTAAGAGTAAATACTGTATTTGTGCGGTTTAAAACTATAAGAGAGGGATAGCTCAACCAAAAATTTTATTCTTTTTGTCTGCCTTCACGTTTTCCAATAACCTGTTAGACTTTCTTTATTCTGTTGAACACAAAGTAAGATATTCTGAAGAAAGCGGGAAACCTGTAACCGTTTACTTCTATAGTATTTGTTTTTCCTACTATGGAAGTCAGTGGTTACAGGTTTCCAGCTTTCTTCTTCTGTTTTGTGTTCAACAGGATAATAAAAAAGGTTTAGAAGCATTTGGTGGAGAGTAAATAGTGAGTAAGTTTTACTTTTTGAGTGAACTGTCCCTTTAATACTGTGTATTGTTTGAAGTGATGGGAAAAAGATAATATATTATAATGGTAACACTTTATTTTGATGGGCCATTTGAGTATTAGTAGACTGTCTGCTTAATATCTGTTGATACTGCTGCTAAACAGACGTTTAAATGACTACATAAAACTTTGCAAGTACATGTCAACTTAACCCTAACCCTAACCTAAAAGTCTACTTATAATCTAATGAGAATTAGTTGGCATGTATATACAATGTAACTTAAAGGGCAAATATGGTGAAAAATCTACTTTTCAAGCTGTTTGGACAGACATGTGTGTAGGTATAGTGTGTAGACCGTCATATTGGGGTGATATAAACACACCCAGTCCTTTTTTTTTCATTTTAACAACATAAAAACGGTGGACCAATTGGAGCGGTTTTCAGAGTGACCGCAGCTTGACGTAGGAGTGGGGTCCCCCTGCCCACCAATACTGATTGACAGGCGCGCATCACCATATCCTCAGTTTGTTGTTTCACGTCCGCCATTTTCAGCGTGTGAGTCAAAGAGATGTCACTAAAGGAACACCCTTGCTCTATTTTTAGATGTAAGGCTAATTGGGCTCAACACAAGGTCAACATTCACCACATGATCGCTTAGGTAGGTTTGCATACATGTGTACTTTTCACTACCTTAAACTTCAGCTATTGCATTTCTTGCGGTTACAGAAGCTCCCTGTGATCTTAACTAGGTGCAGCTGTAAAGTGCGAACGCGTTGCCTCATGTGTAAATAGCGAACTTGCCTGCAGGTCGCACACCAGACGCGACGCTGAGCGTCTCGCCACGCATTTCAGAATTCTAAACATAGGTTTCTATCAGGGTACACACAACGGTGCTTAAACTCAGTGGCTGTCCGCGGCGCCCAGCCACCATTCGGGACTCTTCATGTTTCTGCCGCGCCACAGAGCGCCATCTAAATAGTTTCATTTCAAATACATTCGAATGTACGAGTCTGGTGTGCCATGTCACGGCTCCGAGCGGCGCATCCGGTGCCTCAGTCAAAGTTAATTCAGTATGGGTGGTTATTAGTCTCGGTGCGTACAAGCTCGGCACTTTAAACTAGCACACAGCTGACTGTAAAAATATACAAAGACACAAATGATTTTGTACTCTCTGCTTGGTCTGTGTCCGAGTCGTACATGTACGGCTGAATGCTGGTCCTCTCACTCATGTTGCTTCTCTCTGTCTGCCTGTCTGTTGCCAAACACAGAGCGGGAGATCTCTTGGCTCCGCCCTCTTATTACGTTGGGTGGGAAGTCGAAATTAATTTTCATGTGAAGCAACACACCCCTAAAACAGCGAACAATGTACACACCCCTAAAATAACACTTTTTAACAAATTATAATAAAAAATCTGAACTGTGTTTTGAACTGAACCTAAACTGGCACACTCAGAAGAACCATAATATTAATATTAAATCATAAAAACTATGTGCCCTTTATATTCAACAAATGGACCATCAAAATAAAGTGATACCATGATGACAAGTTACTTTAAAAAGTACTAAATCCAAGACAAAAGTGTGTTTTTTGTGTGTTTTAGGGTATAGACTTAAAAGTGTAATATATAATTTTTTTTTACCCAACACTAATTATTTGTGCTATAAAGCTTCAGTATTTAGGGGTTTTAGGCTTTAAAGCATCCTGTTGTTTTACACTGTAAAAAATGCAGGGTTACACACAAATAAGTCAAGTTAACTTAATTATATTTACAAATTTAAGTGGATTAAACATAAAACAATTAAGTTGTCCCCCCAAAACCTTAAGAAGTGTGTTGGTTCAACTGATTTTAAATAAGTAGTTTGAACAAAACCTTAATAACTGTGTTGGTTCAACTCATTTTAAATAAGCAGTTTGAACAAAACCTTAAGAACTGTGTTGCTTCAACTCATTTTAAATAAGCAGTTTGAACAAAACCTTAAGAACTGTGTTGGTTCAACTCATTTTAAATAAGTAGTTTGAACAAAACCTTAAGAACTGTGTTGGTTCAACTCATTTTAAATAAGTAGTTTGAACAAAACCTTAAGAACTGTGTTGGTTCAACTCATTTTAAATAAGTAGTTTGAACAAGCAGCAAAATATTTTTTTTTAAGTGTAGCAACAAAGTAATATCACTTCTCATTGCAGGTAGTATGACACATTTCCCACACTAAAATCATGTTAACAGAAACGTTGCTTATGTATTATTCAATAACTTACTTCAACTAAAGGCTTACAGTAAAGGAAAAAAAAGATTTGTATAATTCTGTATATACTATTTATATACAGTATTAAACAAAAATGCATAATGTATAAAATGCACATTTGTCAGTCATACGTAAACGAAACTGGTAAAAGTTCATTCATGCATTGTAAAAAATTATATGATCAATTAGTCATGACAGCATATGTTTTTAGTTCACTGTAACTAAGTTAATCACGTTATAACTTAATTTTATAAGTTACACAAGTCAGTTTAACATAAGTTTAATAGACTCATAAGTAGGGCCAGACGGAATCTGGGACATTTTTTGCTATTTCTGCAGAGAATTTTGGTAAAAATCTGTGGATGTCTGAAGAATTATTTTGGGAGTATCTTAACTAAAACTGTGAAATAAAAAATAATATATTTTTAACTTTTATTTAATGTTTAAAATGTAAATCCAATTAGATTCACTTTATTTGGTAAACAAAGCAAGTCTCTCATATAATATCTCCACTAAAAGACAGAAAATATTACTGTGTTTTTCACATTAGTCAATAACAAACATTTCAATAATATTACTGTAATTAATAAAAAAATAACTAAATAAATATCGATTTACACACATTTACACAAGTAAATAAACGGAATTAATGATGGGCTAAAAATCTGTGGAATTCTGTGGAAAATCTGAGGAATTCTGCGCACATTCAGCTTAAAAATTAAGGCAACCAGGATTTTTTACAGTGTGGTAAAATTCATGAATGAATTTAAAAAGTATTTTCCGTTTATAATTATTCATGCCGTAATTATTTGATTTTGTCAAAGTTTAAACAATCATATTTTCAATCATATTCATTTAAATTGCTTAGAGTCTGCATAAATTTGTTGAGTGTAAAATCAAAAAATAAATATTGAGTTACAAGTATGAACATTGCTGAAAAAATATGGATAACTGGAACAAGAAATATTCACTTTTAAAAAAAAGCTAAAATATATGAGATTTAAAAATATATATATTTGTATTTTGTAAATATAAAGATATATATATATATATATATATATATATATATATATATATATATATATATATATATATATATATATATATATATATATATATATATATATATATATATGCACGGTTAATGTAAAGACAGTATGCAAATATACAATGTTAACATATAAAGAGTCAAACTGTAAACACATTAAGTATTTGAATTGAATTAATTCATTCCCAGTGATGGGTTGTGGCTGGAAGGGCATACGCTGCGTAAAACATGTGCTGGATAAGTTGGCGGTTCATTCTGCTGTGGCGACCGCAGATTAATAAAGGGACTAAGCTGAAAAAAAAAATGAATGAATGAATAATTAGGTGTCACTCAAAAATTCAAAACTCAAATTTATGCGTCAGTATTTTTTGAGTGTATGATTTGATGGATGGTTTGATTTAATTGAGATTGATTGATTGACTGATTTATTGATTGGTTGTTTGATTATCTGATCAATTTTATTATAAATAAATCTCAAAACTATGCATCAATATTTTTAAGTGCATTATTTGATGGATGGTCTGATTTGATTGGTTGGTTGGTTGTTTGATTGACTAATTTATTTATTGATTGGATGTTTGATTGATTAAATGATTGATTGATTGATCCACTGTTTGTTTGATTTATTTATCTATAGATTTATTAATTGATTGATTGATTGAATGACTGATTTATAGATTGATTAGTTGATTGTTTGTTTTATTGATCGACTGATTTATTGATTGATTGATTGATTGGTTGTTTGATTGATTGATCAATTTTAATATATCATCATCATATGAGTGCATTGATTTGACTGGTTGGTTGATTTATTGATTGATTAGTTGTTTAATTGATTGTTTGACTGATTTATTGATTGATTGGTTGTTTGATTGATTAATTGTTTGACTGATTGATTTATTGGTTGTTTGATTGATTATTTGAATGGTTTATTGATTGGTTGTTTTTTTGATTGATGGTTTGACTGATTTATTGATTTATTGGTTATTTGATTGATATTTTGACAGATTGATTGATTTATTGGTTGTTTGATTGATTGTTTGACTAATTTATTGATTGATTGGTTGTTTGTTTGATTACTTGATTTATGCATTGATTGACTGACTTTTTAATTGATTGATTGGTTTTTTTAATTGATTGACTGATTGATTGATTGCCAATTAGAGGAAAGTAGATATTCATTAGTGGTAATGAACAGCATATACTCTGCTGACTGAGTGTACAGCTCGAACTGAGCCTAAAATATTCATCTAAAGCCTTTGCCATCCTGTGCATTTGCAGGAGTCCAACTTTGCATAATTCCTCCTCTGCTTTCATCTTAAGTAATGCTTCACATGACAAATCCACTTGTTACTTTTAGTTAATGGCTGCGCCGACACCTTCACTAATCACCTCAGCCCCATACAGATAGCAGCGGCGCAGCATAAAATATTTCACCTCTGTGTATCAATGTATTATTAAAAAGTCATTTATATTTAATGCCTCGGGTCACTGCGAGGTGTGCAAAGCTATAGCAGCACAAATTCACACCTAACCACCAGGAGACCGGCTCAAACCAATCCTGTCGCTCCGAAATGGACATATGTGGGCTGTGTTCGTGCTAAATGCAGATGTGAAATCGAAAAGATTATGCAATGCTGAGCCCCCGTGGTCCTGCGGAGGGGGATTAAAATGCAGTTGATATGTATATCACCCAGCAGGGATTAATGGATTAGTCCTGTCCTGGCCATAACAACAAGAATCAACAAGTCTGGAGAAACAAGGTTTTGGGACTGGGTCAGGGTTACACGTCGATCAGAGAATTTCTGTGGCGTTTAAAATTTTAAAATGGTCGCTTTTTACATCGTTTGGAGTTTTGATGTTTGCCTACAAGTGGTCTTTGGGGATGTCAATTGATGCAGGTTCCCAAACCCCAGACTCTGGAGTGTGTAATCCTGTCTAACACGCATGCAAATCCTATCTTTTGCCTTACACAATGGCCAGTCTGTGTGCTACTCGGCAATAACAAAGATAGCAGTTAGCGACTGGCTACGTCTCAGCCCAAAGGGGGTAAACTTCAAAAAAAAAAAATGTACATAATCTGCTTTTGTCGGGCATCCAGAAGCCGTTCGAACAAAGATTCCTTTTGTCCACTTCTGAAGTATTTGATTGCATAGGAATTAAACAATGGAACAAATGTCTCGATGGCTCTTGATGATGTTTCTATATTAAACAGAGTGCAGCAACAGTACTTTTAAAAGTAAAAACATTGCAATAACTCTCATTAGAAAATCTGAAGACTGTTAAGCTATGAGGTTAGCACATTATTAGGTTAGCATAAGGTTGCAAAGTTACTTACAGTCAGTAGAACGTCTGTTGGGGATTATTAAAATAAAGTGTTTGCAGTGGTGTCACTGTAAACAGGTACTGACAAAAAGCATACTTCAAAAATGTACAGTATATAGCAGATAATAAGAAACTCAATAATTAAAAACCATTGCAGACTTTTTGTTTGTTACATTCATACTGGATGCTAGAGGGCGCCCTTGCGCATAAAGGTCATAAGTGAGATTCAGAATAGTGATAAATCCCTTCCCAGATACAGTTGAACTTCTTTAAATTTTGTTGTCTTTTTCAAATATTTCCTATGTGATGTTTAACAGAGAAAGGACATTTTCATAATATTTGCTCCCTTCCTAAGTATTATTTGCTTTATTTAGGCTAGAATAAAAGATTTTTTAAGACCATTTTAAGGTAAATATTATTAGCCCTCTTAAGAAATATTTGTTTTCGATCGTCTACAGAACAAACTACCGTTATACAATGACTTGCCTTATTACCCAAAGTTGCCTATTTAACCTAGTTAATCCTTTAAATGTCACTTTAAGCTGAATACTAGTATCTTGAAAAATATCTAGTCAAGTATTATTTACTGTCATCATGGCAAAGATAAAAGCAATCAGTTATTAGAAATTAGTTATTAAATCTATAATGTTTAGAAATGTGTTGATTTTTTTCCCCCATTAAACAGAAATTGGGGACAAATATACAGGGGGGGGGGGGGGGGGTATTAATTCAGGAGGGCTAATAATTCTGACCTCAACTGTTTATGATAATAAGGAGCAAACTCAACGATCAAATATCATTGTAAACATCTTGTAATTTGTTACATTCATACTGGATGCTAGAAGGTGCCCTTGCGCATAAAGATCACAAGCGAGACTCAGAAGACAGATAAATCCCCTCCCAGATATATGTCTGCCAGATGTATTTTAAAGACTGTTTGGTCCGAAAAAACATTGATAAATGTCTTTAAAATGTAAACATCTTATTTAAACATCTAATTAACATCCAAAAATTGACATCTGATTGTTTTTGTTTTTCTCACAGCCTCCATCAGTGTTGTGTTTAAGGCACACGTTTAACTCCTGCAACACTGGGGTGTATTAATGTTCGATAACAGTATCTTGTCGCTTAACCTTTTTTTAAACTTTTTTGCCCTCAAATAAAGAATGAAATACAATAAATAAAAATAAAATTATGTACAGTATATATATGTATATACAATTTTATTTTATTTTTTTATTTATTGTATTTAATTCCTTATTTTGTATTATTCTTTATTTTTATCTCAGGGTGTTTATAATTAGAAAAATTTCTTTTATCTTTGCCATGATGACAGTACATAATATTTTACAAGATATTTTTCAAGATACTAGTATTCAGCTTAAAGTGACATTTAAAGGCTTAATTAGGTTAATTAGGCAAGTTAGGATAATTAGCCAAGTCATTGTATAATGATGGTTTGTTCTGTAGACAATCGAAAACAAATATTGCTTAAGGGGACTAATAATATTGAACTTGAAATGTTTTTTTTTTTAAATAAAACTTTTATTTTAGCTGAAATAAAACATATAAGACTTTCTCTAGAAGTAAAATATAGGAAATACTGTGAAAAAAATTCCTTGCTCTGTTAAACAATATTGGGCAAATATTTGAAAAATACAACAAAATTCACAGCAATTCAACTGTATCTGGAAAGAGATGTATCACTCCTCTGAGTCTCGCTTGTGAACTTTTGGCACAGGGGCGCCCTCTAGCATCCAGTATGAATGTAACAAACTATTCATTCATTGATTCATTCATTTTCTTTTCGGCTTAGTCTCTTTATTACTCAGGGGTCACCACAGTGGAATGAACCACCAACTTATCCAGCATGTTTTACGCATTGGATGCCCTTCCAGCTGCAACACCCATACACTCTCATTCATACACATACACTATGGACAATTTAGCTAATCCAATTCACCTATAGCGCATGTCTGTACACTGTAGGGGAAACCGGAGCACCTGGAGGAAATCTACGCCAACACGGGGAGAACATGCAAACTCCACACAGAAATGCGACTGTCTCAGCCGAAGCTTGAACCAGCGACCTTCTTGCTGTGAGGCGACAGCACTACCCTCATAATTTTTTTATTTTTCAGATATTTCAAGATTAACAAATAAGACTTTCTCCAGAAGAAAAAATATTATCAGACATACTGTGAAAATTTCCTTTTGCTCTGTTAAACATAATTTGGAAAATATTTAGAAAACACAAAAAAATTCAAAAGGGGGGCTAATAATTCTGACTTCAACTGTATATTCTTTTGAACAGAAAACAGGTTTAGGTAAAATACTAAGTCGAGGTGGGGAGAACTCACTCTGCATGTCTAAGCCGCCGCACGTCTGGTTTTGTGTTCGACTTATTATACACACACCTCGCTGATCCTCTTTTCGCACTAGCGTGTGCGTGCATTTGTGCGTTTGGCCATTTTCTCAGGAATCGCTCCCATTCGCCGCTCAGCGGGAGACACAATGGCTCAGCTGGGGGGCTTCAGTCCAATTTGCCATTGTGTATCACCATTTCTCTCTTAACACAAACATGGCGGCCCTCCAGCTGTCCTCTTGGCACTAAGACTGAACCTGAAGTGCAGGCGGCTTTGTCGTCCAATGCAGCGCATCAATACAGACATCTATTTGTTTCGCATCCACAAAGATTTTAAGCCTCTCCTTCCTTTTCTTCTCCCGCATTCAAGCATGTCTTTTAAATATGCAAGCGTGGAAATGACATTTCTTTAGGCTTGGCATCTCTCGCGCACCTTGAAAATCAAATTTGATGAAAATCGCAGCCTTTGATTTTGTTCAAAGTGTGTGTTTTTTGTGGTAGACTTTCCAGGTATTATGGAGAACACTCTGGGATTTTGCACGCATTCCATTAGCTGGGGAAATTAGATGTGTCCAGACCTCATCATTAAAGAAACACTACATTTTTGATATTAATATCTGGAAATTTCTTCCAAATGAACTTGTAATCCAAATCTCATGCATTTTTTTTTTTGGCACAAGAACTGTAGACTGTTCCTTTTGCTGTGCTGCAGATCATCTGATATCACTTACAGTAGGTTAAGGATATTTCCCACTGAATCCAACCCAACTGGAACACTCTGCTGAAGAAACAGGCCAGTGGAAGGTCACTGTTGTCCGGGGCTTTGTCCCTAATTGAATCTGCTGTCCCCGTAATGCTAACTTCATTTCCAAAGCCTTGTGTGATTTTCCCCTTGTGAAAGGCCAGCTTGTGTGCGTCCTGCCACTGCGCATAATACCGTGACAGAGACAGCGGCCAAAAAATAAGCAATAAATTCAGACTTCCTGAATTGGATTAAAGTCCCCATGGTGTTGAATGCTAGTCCTCAGCTGATGCGGAATATAATGCGAGACACGCTGTTTATGCTGGAAATCAGCAAATGCAATGTTTTCCGCACTTGATTCCCGAGCACGTAGGTGAACTTGTAGTTAATGAGCCTCTCCATGAACAAGCTTTTCATGACAGGTGACTGATCTTGAGTCAGTATAATTAACTAATACTGATTTGCGCAAACAAACAACACCCCCCCCCCCCCCCAAAAAAAAAAAAAAACTCAGTTGGCAATTATATATGTAAAAAATAAATAAAATAAACAAAAACTTGGTCACACTTTACGCATTTGCTCATGTTAGTTGACGTTAGGTAATGAAAATAAAGTAGTTTATTGTTAGTTTCGTAAACTCACAGTGAGTAATAAATGTGGTGTAATAAATAAAAATATGGGGATTCATTCTGCTGTGGTGACCCCTGAAAGGGCAGATTAAAGCGAGTAAGTGAATATAAATAATAGTAATATTATTACACTGATTCTAATCATTTTTAGCCAATAATTAACATTTCAGATTCATAAATGGTTTATTTATCAAACAGAACAAATAGAAAAGGTTCATTTCATGTACATGATGTTGTTGTTTTTTAATAAAAATAATAATACAAATCCTAAAACCCGCTGTGTATTTTGAGATTTCTGAACCCAGCTGGAAATGACCACCAAGCTGCAAATCAGCATTCATGTTCTCCGGAGGTCTCCTTTAAGCCATGTAACTTGTGCGCGGTGTTTTTAAGCAGTTTTAGATACTGCTGACATGTTCGCTCGGCGCTTGAGTGACAGTTGTGCTCCTCAGCAGTCCTTCGGCGGATTCGTCTGCCTCATACAAATGTTAACTTTACAATGAGATGCATCCATTCATCCAAGCCCTCCCCCCAATCCACGTCTACTCTTTTCTCCATCACACCCCCCTCCCGAAGTCCCCTTGTCCAAGCTCTTCCTTTGTTGACACCCACCACGTATCAATGGCGCCTTTGTGCGCAGGAGAGTTTTCACTTTAGCAAATCTGATTAAAAGGACCTCGATCTTGTCTACATGCCAGAGCTTTTGATGACAGTGTCACTGCGGGAGCAAAAAGAAAATTCCGGCTAACCCTGGTGTCATCATTAATCATATAATCAATCCAATTTAGCCCTGCCGCAGTGTCACTTTCACAGTCTGTTTTCGCTAACTGTAAGTACGAGGGCCTCTTTTCTTGGAAAAAAATCTTCAAGGACACGTTTTTATGAATTCAAGGGGTTACAACTCCACAGTTGGTCCACAGTAGGCCGCCCTAAATGGTTTGTAATATAATGCCGTTAAATGATAGTAGTCGTTTGAAGGACGTCAAAGTCCCCCCTGAGGGCCTTTACTGACTTCATGCTGTCCCCGGTGATTTGTTTAAAGGAAGATTCTGGGTTAAATACAGCTCAGCCTCTTGAAACGGCATCCGTGGTATGCTGCCAATTACTAGTGAAAATACTTTTGACTTGTCTTCGTACAAAATAAACAAACAAAACATTCTTGCGCTTACAATGGATACCTATGACCAGATGGTTGAAGCGCAGAAATCTGAAGCTTATGTTTGTGCTTGTTTTGTTTTACTTAGACTCAAATAAATTGACTTTTGCTGCTTGTTGAAAGTAATCATTTAAAATAAGCTGAAACAACACAATTCTTAAGGTTTTTTGGGACAACTTCATTGTTTTATGTTCAGTCCACTTAAATTTGTACAAATAATTACATTAACTTAATCGATTTGTGTTGGGACAACATGAATGAATTGTCTGAAACCCAGCATTTTTTTACAGTGTAGAGCACCAAACATAAATAATTTTATAAATAATTGAGAATTCCTGAATATTTCGTTCAAATCTCTAAACCTAAATTGTCCTCTTTGAGTGGGAAGTAGGCTTCCTAGACTTTACCAGCACTGTTAAAAAAAAATGCCACACAATTTTTTCAGGTTGTCCTACACTGTAAAACCCAACAGTCAACTTTATCAAATGAAATGAGTGTAGTTAACTCAAAATTTACTGAAGTTAATTCTACTCATTTGAAAAGAGTTTTGAACTCAGTAATGAGTTCAAAAAATATTAAATATTAAATTTAATTAAATATCTCATTACTTCAACTGAAATTAAGTAAGTTCACAGTATT
The DNA here is from genome assembly GCF_903798145.1 of Danio aesculapii. Classification (NCBI taxonomy): domain Eukaryota; kingdom Metazoa; phylum Chordata; class Actinopteri; order Cypriniformes; family Danionidae; genus Danio; species Danio aesculapii. Next base: position 8,301,292 of record NC_079436.1, on the reverse strand, counting down.
CATATAGATTAGTTTTTTAACCTAAATGGTTTGTAGCAATCGGTTTTCTCAAACAGTTTAAGTTGCCTTAACTTATTAGGTTTTTCAGTGCTCAGTTGGTTTAAGTTCTCTTCGTTTATTTGGTTTCACTGTGCTCAAATTGCTTCGTTTACTCAAATGGATTAAGTTCACAGTACTCATTAGGATTAGTTTTTGAACTTAAATGGTTTGTTGCTGTCAATTTCTTTAAATGTTTTGAGTTACCTTAATTTTTTAGGTTTTACAGTGTAACAAAAAAACGATGAAGTTAACTTAATTGTTTTTACAAATTTAAGTGGATTGAACATAAAACAATTAAGTTATTCCCTAAAAATCCCAAGAATTGTGATGTTTCTGCTGATTTTAATCTGTTTGAGTTGCGATCAGACAGGGAAATTCATGAAAATTAAATAATAACAGAGTCTGAATTACAGAATTAACCAGAAATTTAAATTGACCCTACGCTAAGCCCCGTCCTCCTTAGTTACTGTTGCTACATCTGTCAAGCTTTCGTGCCTGGCACATCTATTACAATATGTATGCGCCGGTGTCAGACATTGCCAGGGACATAATCAGTCATTTTTAGTGAACAGGTGAGATATCCCAGAAAGCCAGACAAAAAAGGACTGCAGTATGCATTACAGGGGTATATTAACAACATAATACGCAGCCGATTAAAGAATAACTTAATCAAAATTGAAGCTAAGTTAGCCTATAGCCCCCTCATACGCTGATCATTCAACAGCTTAGCTCATGTACAGATGGAGAGGTGAAACAAAAAAATAATCTAATAATAACGAATTAAATCACGATTTCTCTTTTTTTAGCCAAAAAGCCGAGAAGGGTATAAATGGAGGTCGGAGCCAGCTCCAAGTGTAAATGGTGGTTATGGTAAATTTCTGTAATTTAATGTCCGTTATTTTACAGTAAATTTCTGTAATTTAGTGTCCGTTATTTTACGGTAAATTTCTGTAATTTAATGTCCGTTATTTTACAGTAAATTTCTGTAATTTAATGTCCGTTATTTTACGGTAAATTTCTGTAATTTAATGTCCGTTATTTTACGGTAAATTTCTGTAATTCAATGTCCGTTATTTTACGGTAAATTTCTGTAATTTAATGTCCGTTATTTTATGGTAAATTTCTTTAATTTAATGTCCGTTATTTTATGGTAAATTTCTGTAATTTAATGTCCGTTATTTTATGGTAAATTTTTGTGATTTAATGTCCGTTATTTTACAGTAAATTTCTGTAATTTAATGTCCGTTATTTTATGGTAAATTTCTGTAATTTAATGTCCATTATTTTATGGTAAATTTCTGTAATTTAATTTCCGTCATTTTACGGTAAATTTCTGTAATTTCTGTGGTCGTTAATATATATATTTTTCCAATAAACTATAAATTTACAGTTTTTTTTTTATCAATTTCTTCATGTTGTCTCAACACAAAATGCTTAAGTTAACTTACTGGTTTACATTAGCCAAAAAAATTACAAGAATTGTGTTGTTTCAGCTCATTTTAAACAGGCAGTTTGAAAAAGCAGCAGATATATTTTTTTCTGAGTGTGTATCAGTACACATGTTTTGTTTTTTTTAATTAAGGGATGATTTATATCTTTTTTGAATAATTGCCAATGTATCATCAACTTTAACCTATAATAATTCTTAAAGTGAGCTCTAGAAGGTTAACACACAAACATCTACTCTATATGTCACAACTCCATCAATCTTTTCTCTGGTGGCATCTGAGGCGTACCAACAATAGCACCACAATACAGGCCACTAAATCCAGCATTTCAAACGTCACACGTGTCTTCCCCATCTTGTACACCCACTCATTTTTCCCCCTCACTGTTTTCTGTTTTGACATTTCTCTTGAGCTATGGTCAAAATAACACGCTGACGGGATTCTGCCATATGCAGGATGTGTGTACATTGTACACAGTATACAGATTTCCTGTTTGAATACTCAAACAGCCTATTACATTTGCCAAATTGTGCAGTATGCAGAGAAGCAATTGGCAATAGTTTCCATATCCCATAATGTAATGAATTGAATCAGTGTAACGACACCATTAACCATAACAAAGAGCTTGCTCCTTTATTCACGGGCATTCAAAAATAGCTCACAGTAGTATGTGCTCACTGAGGTCATGTTACAACAATGTAGCATATATTTATTAATCCACAACGTACACCTTTTCACACACTATCATGGTGTGAAGTATGGAGTATATCCTGAGCAGTAAGAAGTAGGCTAATAATCCATTCTGATCATATCTCTCCTTCGCTCTCTCTCTCCTTTGTTCTCGGCGACACACACACAGTTCATGTAATTGGGTGTTATAGCCAGACGCAGCTTGTGGACAATAGGAATTCATTTGCAGTCAGTTTATTTGTTGCATTCGCACACCTGGTCCTCGAAAGCAAGAGTTCATATCTGAATTTGTGTACTCAACCTTGTGTGATCAGCCGCCCGAACAGACGCTCGTCGGCTGCCAAAAACTAATCTCAGGGCACATCTGTCCCATCGCTTTGAAGACGACGTTGGCAGTTTCAGGGTGGCAGAAAGCACAGCTGCTGTTTGGGTGGTCTTCCCTGATGGGATTGAAGTACACTTCCTCTTCACGCCTTAAAAGCAAGCAAACAAACAAACAAACAGACAGGCAGACAGGTACTCTGAATTGACTTGTCTAATTGAGGCCTTGAGACGGAGAACCAAATATGTTGTATTTATTTAGCCTACAGTATATAGGCTATTAAATTATATTTAATTAATTTATTTAAACTATATTAAATTCAATTAGTGGCGCAGTAGGTAGTGATGTCGCTTCACAGCAAGAAGGTCTCTGGTTCGAGCATCGGCTGGGTCAGTTGGCGTTTCTGTGTGAAGTTTGTATGTTCTCTCTGTGTTCGTGTGGGTTTCCTCCGGGTGCTCCAATTTCCCCCACAGTCCAAAGACATGCGGTACAGGTGAATTGGGTAGGCTAAATTGTCTGTAGTGTATGAGTGTGAATGAGTGTGGATGGATGTTTCCCAAACATGGGTTGCAGCTGGAAGGGCATCTGCTGCCTAAAATATGTGCTGTATAAGTTAGCAGTTCATTCCGCTGTGGCGACATTGGATTAATAAAGGGACTAAGCCGAAAAGAAAATGAATGAATGAATAAATTGAATTAAATTGGCCACTAATGAGATTGAAGCTCGGCTGCCCCCTAATGGTAATATATTTCCTGAGTCCAGGAATTTTCCTGTATACTGCGGCAAACCGTGGTTGGTCATGTCATTCTGATCCCTGAGACATGCATTTCTAAAGGCCTCATCTGTAAGTCCATAGTTTCAATTTTTGAGTAATACTATTTTTCAATTTGGATAGTGAACATTACACTATATATTTCAGATTTTACAGATATACTTTGCACAAATACAAATAAAACAGATTTTAATACAAATTTCAGCAAATAAACGCCATTAATGTGTTTATGCCTTTACAAAGATTTTCATGGTACTGTTTACTTTCACCGTCTTGATACTTGATATCAAGAAGAACGCATCGATGTCCTCCGTTCTTGCGTTCTTCAGTATTGGAACTGAACTTGGCAGTTGATGATGACGTTACACAAGAACACGAGGACGCAAGACCGCTAAAGATCGCATATTGAGAAACAGCCTGAATTTCTGGTTTCGAATTTTAGAAAATTGAATTTGATGCTCTGAATTTCTTCATCTTGAAAATTTGAAACTGTATTTCTACAAGCTGGATATCTGCAGTCTATGACTTCAGAACACAAAAAATCAGAAGTTTGAAAATACGTAAAATCAGTTGTCTTACATTTCAGATGTTCATTATTCAAGTTAAGAAGTTAATTCGAATTCAAAACATTTTTAACAGAATCAGCACATTTCCAAAATAACCTTCCCAAAACTGGTGATACAGTACAAGCACTGAGCTTTAATAGTGATTACAAGCCACGCGGAGCGATAACAAGTTACAACACAATTAAATACATATTGTGCACACTACACAAAATAAGGCAACAATTTCAAATTACACTTACATGTTATGATCTGAAGGAAGAAGAAACTGGTCCATGTGAACTGCAACAGTTACAGACAAAGTTTCTGTCAAAGTGTCCCCCAGTGTCTGAAGGGAAAGGCACATTCACGTTTTACCGGATCTGACACTATATATTTGATGATGTACCGTATTGATGTCAATGCATTCAAGCAAAAGATCTGAACCAAACACGATTCATTTATTCAACTCTGAGTCGACTATTTCGTTAAAGAATTGATCGTTTTAAACATGGTGCACTTTTAGATTTAAACCTGAATGCTTTCGTTCACTTACACACTGCAAAGAAGGTCATTTTCAAAAACCCATAATAGGGGCTCTTTAAAATCCTTTAACACACAACAATCCATTATTTCTACACGCCTTAAAAGCAAGCAAGCAAGCAAGCAAACAAACAGACAGACAGCTACTCTGGATTGACTTGTACCAATACGGCTAAGCTGTATCCCTGCTGTAACACTCTTTCAATGCTACAATTCGAATAATTGGTTGTGATTAGTTCAAGGAAAAGATTAGGTAACATGCACACTGACATCTCCGGAGATTTGAGCGCCCTCGCTTCCTGTCACTTTTAAAGGTTAACTGCGTCTCTAATTGTTTTAAATCTACATACGGCCGACCTGCTTCCATGTCACGGCGCTCGACATGTTAATTGACTTTAATGTACTTAGAAGCATGTCAGAGCCTCCATCAGTGCGTCAACTCAAACATTATAATTCGTGACTTCAGGTGACCTCGATGCACGTCACATCCCTGAGAGCTTTAAACAGACTAGATGCAAATCCAGGATGCCTTCCACACATATCATTCACCAGTCACATGCGAAAGTTAATGTGTCTATAAACCCGTGACTCAGCAGTTGCTAGAGCCGCTCCGTGAATGGCATCTCGAATTAAAATGCAGTATTCCGCACAACAGCCTCAAATGGAAGACACGTTGAAGAGAACAGAGGGTCAATACTCTCCAAAACTGATCTGTCATCCTCTCCTGCTCCCGAAGTCCACCTCCTTCTTCCTGTTGCTATAGCAACCGTTCGGCAAGGACAGGGGCATTGTAAAACATGGCCCTTGGAGAACAATCAATCATCGCATTCCTCTCGCATGCTTCTTAATTGCTTTTTGGATCATCCTCAAAAACATTTAACCCAGGGTTAGGGTCGACTCTACTAATTTGTGCCACTGATTCATTTTAACGTCATCTTTCCTGTCCGGCGGAGCCCTCGAAAATATCCAGCATTTTTGATTACATTTTAGTTGAAATTCCTCTGCAATTTTAGAATGACCTGATCCGCATTATGTCCATGAATCTAGAAAGTACATAATGCTGACAAAGAGTTCAAATCCAACCTTGTGTGTGTGTTTTTTTGCTTTAAAACCTAATTTGTAGCCAAAGGAAGAAGCATTTTAAATCCCAAAGTGTCCTTTTTTTACTGAATGTGAAGTCTATTTCTGCTCTTTGGTGTTAATAGTCAAATTAGCACATTTCTCTAGTTGATAATGTAATGCTAAACGTATGAAAAAAGGCTTCATTGTGCTGACACATTGCGGTGTTGTAATGACCATCCTTTGGCAGCGCTGAACATGTCAGTTTAATGAGTCGTGGAAGACATGAAGCTTTAACCCAAGGTTAACTATGCTGTTTTCTCGCATCAGTCTTTTGCGCAGATTGCAATGTATATGACACATTTCTGGACATTCTTTTTTGGGTTGCTTGTGCTTCCAGAAATTCCTTCAGATTTTTTGGGGTGTTATTTTGGTGCACATTGGTTCCTGGGGTGGATTTTATTTTACTTTGTAAGTTTGTTTTAGAGGAAAATCGTTGATTGTAATGTGTACTTTAGGACAGTGGTTACCTATCCCTCTGGGAGCGGACCAGAACTGGTTGATGGATCAATTGGTACTGGGCCACACAAGAAATCATTAATTATTTTCATTTTATTTATTATCTGAGTCTGAATGACCTTTTATTTTGAAAAATCTTTTATTTTAAAAAATGACCGCATTCTTAAGTGCCAAATTTTAACCCAATGCAATTCAAAATTTTTTCTATAGAGCTTTTACAGTGTAAATTGTGTCAAAGCAGCAGAACAGAAGTTCTAGTAAGTTCAATTTAGCTCAGTTCAGTGTGGTTTGATTTTCACTACTGAAAGTCCAAACACTGAAGAGCAAATCCATCGATGCGCAGCTCCACAAGTCCCAAACTATGCAAGGCAGTTGCGAAAGTGGCAAAGAACAAAGATCACCAATTGACGAAAGTGAAAGAAAAAACCTTGAGAGAAACCAGGCTCACTTAGGCACGACCATTTCTTCTCTGGCCAAACTTCTTGTGCAGAGTTGCAGTCTAGGCACTGGATGCTAAAGAACCCTGGACATCCATCGTGGAGAAGCTGCAGGTGTGGGTAGGTCACCGGCGGGTGTTCAGGCTGGTTCTTCGGGATCAATGCAAAGGCTCGCCTTTCAGGCCAGTCTCATGCTCTCCACTCTTTCATAGCCACCATAGTAGCTGCTTCATGGTACTGTTTACTTTCACCGTCTTGATACTTGATATCAAGAAGAACGCATCGATGTCCTCCGTTCTTGCGGTCCTCCGTTCTTCAGTATTGGAACTGAACTTGGCAGTTGATGATGACGTTACACAAAAACATGAAGACGCAAGACCGCTAAAGATCGCATATTGAGAAACAGCCTGAATTTCTGGTTTCGAATTTTAGAAAATTGAATTTGATGCTCTGAATTTCTTCATCTTGAAAATTTGAAACTGTATTTCTACAAGCTGGATATCTGCAGTCTATGACTTCAGAACACAAAAAATCTGAAGTTTGAAAATACGTAAAATCAGTTGTCTTACATTTCAGATGTTCAATATTCCAGTTAAGAAGTTAATTCAAATTCAAAACATTTTTAACAGAATCAGCACATTCCCAAAATAACCTTCCCAAAACTGGTGATACAGTACAAGCACCGAGCTTTAATAGTGATTACAAGCCACGCGGAGTGATAACAAGTTACAACACAATTAAATACATATTGTGCGTACTACACAAAATCAGGCAACAATTTCAAATTACACTTACATGGTATGAGCAAATCCATCGATGCGCAGCTCCACAAGTCCCAAACTATGCAAGGCAGTTGTGAAAGTGGCAAAGAACAAAGATCACCAATTGACGAAAGTGAAAGAAAAAAACCTTGAGAGAAACCAGGCTCACTTAGGCACGACCATTTCTTCTCTGGCCAAACTTCTGCAGCTGCAGGTGTGGGTAGGTCACCGGCGGGTGTTCAGGCTGGTTCTTCGGGATCAATGCAAAGGCTCACCTTTCAGGACAGTCTCATGCTCTCCACTCCTTCATAGCCACCATAGTAGCTGCTCAGGATATGGTCAGCAAACAAGCCAGCAAAATGAGTAAGAACCACATGTCTTTGGAACTGGGGAAAAAGCCCAACACTGTAAAAAAAAAACCTGTCATTTTACGGTTTATTTCCAGCAGCTATAACGGCCATTAAGTTATAGAAATATACTGTAAAATAACAGATATTAAATTACAGAAATTTCCTTAAACTTTAATTTCTGGTAAATTTCTGTAATTTAATATCTATTATTTTATGGTAAAATCCTGTAATTCAACGGCCGTAATTTTACTTGGTTTTTTTCGGCACCCCAGCCTTTTTTCAGTGCAGTGAAGGACCCACAATCTGCCAAGGAATGAATCCGCAACCCATTTGTCAACAAATCAGGTGAATCCAGCATGACTGTGCTAGAAGAAGATCACCGCCACGTGACAAGAACTGACCAATAAGCTTCAAACTTTGTATGGAATATACTACAGAACACCCAAACATTGCAGCGCTTTTAAATTTTTCTCATTAATAAAACTTGTATCAGAGTTGTCATCTTGTCATCATTGAGAAAATGGTTGATGGTCACTGCAAACCCCGGGCTGTGGTAAAATTGTCAATCGTTGACCAGTCCGTGGTTATAAAAAGGTTGGGGACCACAGGGTTTGCACAAAGCGTACATGCACACTGTTTGCAAAGATTCAGTTTAAAAACTTTCATGCTTGCACATCTGCCTTGATTGTTTTTTTGGTTTTTTTTTGCACTATTAAATATCAGTAATCATATTATATCTGATTGTTTGTAACTCAGAAATTGTAATGCTGGATGAAAAGACTTAAGGATGAATCTCTCTCTGGTTCAAATGAAGATTTTTATGCACTGCTAAGATCATCGAAGGAATGATAACATGCAGATCGCCACCATTTAGCTTAATTAAGATTGTGTGGGTGTTTGAATCGACATCTCGATCTCTTAACGATAATTGTGCAGCTATAGTCCTTACAATGAATGCATTAATGCAGTCCAAACGAGTAAAAGAAGTGACAGAAAACACCTTTAATAACCCAAGAAAGACGTGCATTTAGGTGAATTTCGTCATTTCATCTCTAAATAATCATCAGCACTAAGAAAACAAACTTAAATTGTTATGCTTGGTCAGAATAGCAAAAAAAAATGTAAATAAAATAAATAATTACATTAAAAAATATAACAGTTTAGCATTTTATTGATTGACAATTTTATTTCACAAACAACAGTTTAAAAGTTTTAGGTTACCTGAAATGAGACAAGGGGCAAAAGAACCACTCCTGCATCTGTCTTTTACAACAGAATGATTTACCTTTTGTGGTTATTATTGCAAAACACATTGAAAGATTGATAGTTAACTCTTTAAGTAAATAACTCAAATAAATGTTGTGCGTTTGTGTTTGTGTGTGACATTATAACTTAAAACAATGAGCTAAAATATCTGTCCATGGAACTGTCATGGGCGTTTTAATGGGATGTACAGTATGTGCCTTTGGAAAACACTGCTCTATAGAGCACCATGAAACTATATATATATACAGTGGCGCAGTGGGTAGCACATTCGCCTCACAGCAAGAAGGTCGCTGGCATTGACTATTCTGTGTGGAGTTTGCATGTTCTCCCCATGTTTGCGTGGGTTTTCTCCGGGCGCTCTGGTTTCCCCCTAAGTTCCAAAGACATGCGGTACAGGTGAATTGGGTAAGCTAAATTGCCCGTAGTGTACTGTATGTGTGTGAATGAGTGTGTATGGATATTTCCCAGTGATGGGTTGCAGCTGGAAGGGCATCTGCTGCATAAAACATATGCTGGATAAGTTAACGGTTCATTCTACTGTGGTGACCCTAAATTTATAAAGGGGCTAAGCTGAAAAGAAAATGAATGAATGATGAAGTGTATAGGATGCTTTACAATATAATATTTTTGCATATACATTAAATTAGTCAGTACTAAAGCCAAATCTTACAATATTTGTACAAAAAATACCAAAATTTGTACACCCAAATTTATATGTTAGGGAAAAATAACAATCCATTTTTTTAAAAGAGCAAAAATGAAGAGAAACGAAAACAATTTGTTGAAATTTAGTAGTTTGTAATTATTTTTTGCATTATTTTGCATGAATTTGTATGTAATATCTTTCTATTTCTAAAGATATTCGGTGACTAAATTATAATTTTAATAAATATATCCATTTAATAAATCTGTTTTGTTCAAATTACACCAAAATATGTGACCTATATTCACAGAGAAAGGTGTATTCATCTAGACTGAGCACAATATATACTGTAGATGACAGACAATCACAGCGGTAAAATCAAATGCTGAATCAAAACTTGTTAAAATCCTGAATCAACATTTGAGTTACTTTTGCATGCTGGAGGAAGGATGACACCATGGCTGAAGTATTTTTTTAGACAGGTAATGTTATGTTTTAAAACTATTTTAGTCACGCAGAGCTGATTGTAGAGTAGATTGTGTTGTTAAGAATGGGTTATATGCACAGAAGTGTTGTTCAGCCACTGAAATCTTCAGGTGAACGATTGATGTGACTATTTTCAATTTCATAAGGGTCCTTTTACAGCATCGATAATGTCGATTTTTATTTAGTTTAACAACAAAACACATGTAAATAGTGCTATTCTGCCTAGCCTGCTGGACTGAGCTGAAGTTATATTCACATTGGTTCATTTCTGAACAATGACAACCTGTGATGCGCTCTTTATATTGTTTACCAAGCTACTTTGAATATTCGCTCTGAAACACCATGTAAGTATGGCTTAGTAATAAGAGCAATTCCTGCACACTGCTGGCCAAGCACTAAGCATGCAGTAGTCGCTTTAGGACAACGCGCATGAGAGAGTGAGACCATTATGACAAGTTTTGCTTGCTACACAACTGAAAATGTGCTGGATTTAATACAGTTTTTCATTCAGAATTGTAGTATTATAAAGTACTATAAAGTTTTCTAACTGCCGAATGAACTAGTGGATTGTCTGCTGTCATCTGTAAGGTGCGCACACTCGTGTTTCAGGAGGCGTGGCTTTGGACAGCAGAGTAGGGACTGTGTTTCAAAGATATTATGCTAACCCGTTAGCATTTTGGCTTTAAGTTAAGACCACACTTTGTTAAAATTGTCTTATGTTTGAGTTATATCATAGCCACGTTTGATCATTCATTACGTTATTCTTAATAAATCCTGACTATGTTCTAATGAATCATTTCCTCATTTTAAAGTAGATGAATCAGGCCCATGTCATAGCAAAAATTAGGAAATTAATTGAACTATTAGGGAATTACATTAGCTTAACAGCATACCTCTCTCAAAAAAAATGACGTTTGCTGTTTGTTCAAACTACTTATTTAAAATGAGCTGAAACAACAAAATTACTTAATTTTTGGGAGGACAACTTAAGTGTTTTATGTTCAAACCACCTAAATGTGTAAAAAACTAATAAGTTAACCTAATTCCTTCATGTTGTCCAAATCGATTGTGTGGAAGACAACAATTGTAAAATCCTTTGAGGACACTAATCAAATCTATTGTGTTGAGTGATATTTGCGTGGCTATCAACATAGGGTGTTTGCCTGATGAGGTAGCATGATGTTTTGGATGCGTCCTAAAAGGGCAGCTTGCATGGTTTTGGAGAGGCGCCTATACATGCAGCATTCATTTATCACGGCGTACAGAATTATAGACCATTCTTGCCACTGCCAGAAAACAAACTACGGCAGGAGCGGATGCTATTTATATCTCGGCTGAAGGCGAGGATAGGAGCGCAAATGGAAGGTGGGGGAGGGACAAGGGTCACTGGCATGACTTCATCGAAAGGGAGTATCTGGTCCATCTCTGTCTGGATGACTCAGGTGGCAAATGTCACTTTGTAGCTGGGATGAAAAATAAGGCAGAAGCGAAATGAAGAGGAAAAAATCTGTGAGGCAGAGAAGAAAAAAACTCAAAGGGGACGCAGTGCAGATTTACTCCACCGATTTCCTGAGGGCCACTTTACTTACTTAAGTCGATAGCAAATGAAGCAGGGGTGGTCCCAGAGACCTGGTGTGCCTATTAGCCCGCTGAAAAGAACCCTCTGTGCTTTTCTGCAGGCCTATATCCTTACTGTATGTTGACGTCAAGGATAATGTATGAGCTTCCAGCTGGTTCTTTATTCCCGCTTCTCTTTGCCTCTCTCCTCTGATTTACAATCTGGCTTTGCTGGCAGGGACGCCATTGGGGGGTCCCGAACCTCCACAATCCCATCGGCAAACAGAGGGACTCTAATCTGTGCTTTGTGCTTTCCAAAATTTGATGGAGTTTTAGCACGGTAAAGAAATGAGCACTTAAAAGTCCATACTCAAACAGTGCAAGTAATGCAAGGCATAGTCGTGGCTAATTGGAAATCACCTTTACCCCTTCATTCCAGAACTGCACTGTATAAAATGTTATGTTCCACACAATCGATTTGTGTCGAGAAAGATGAAGGAATAGGTTAACTTATTAGTTTTTACACATTTAAGTGGATTGAACATAAGGCAATTAAGTTGTCCCGCCCAAAAAAGTCAAGAATTGTGTCGTTTTAGCTCAGTTAAATACATAGTTTGAACAAACAACAAACATCATTTTTGCAGTGTGGATTTCCAACATGATATTTGTTATCATGATATATTGAGTCTCTCCATCTGAATTTTTTAAGGACTGGCTCCATATTTCTTGATTTATTTGACATATTTATAATTAAAGAGCAATCCACACTCAAAAAAATGATGTTATCTATTTGTTCAAACTACTTATTCAAAATGAGCTGAAACAACACGATTCTTGAGATAGTTTTGGGACAACTTAATTGTCCTATGTTAAATCCACTTAAATTTGTAAAAACAAAAGTTAACTTAATCAATTTGTGTTGGGACAACATGAAGGAATTGTGTTGAACCCATAATTTTTTAGAGTCCATCTGGGGTTTAAGTTCAACCCAGGCTTATTCTGAAAATGCACCTCTATATACATTTTTGGAGAGCGTCGAATAGATCCTAGGAGATACGTTTTTTTGAAGTTTTCGTGAATTTCATGAATTTGCGGCTGACTGAATGAATGATCGACTTTTTGACTGACTGACTGATCGATCCACTGACCCTCCCTCCTCCTTCCCTAATCCAAGCCGATAGTTTTTTCAAAAGCACCAATTGAACAGCACCTACCCACTTCCCTAAATCCAACCGACAGTTTTAAAACGCAATCTAGAAAAAGAAAAGCCCTCGCGGCAGCCTGATTTTTACTATGTTTTCAGATTTTACCACATTCTCACCCTGTTATTTACTTGTTTATTTTATTTTTTGGTTTCTGCTTTTGTCTTTCCTGCTTTCTTGAGCCGTTCTTCGCCGGACACAAACCCCTCAATCAACTCCTCTCTGCAGCTTAAGCTTACCGATGTACATGGTGAGCTACTGGACAAACTGGTTACAACAGAAAAGCCGTCCATACAGAGGTAAGTGGTCAGCTGGTAAGTGCGAAAAGGAACACCATCATACCACCCTGTAGCGTTTGAAATGCAGCCATAGGTAGTTCTGGCTACATAATTCACGATCTCCAGAAATATATATAGGGCTACGTTTTCAGAATGAACCTATGTTGTACATTTCTGTAGACCACCAAATATGTCCTAGGAGCTTTGTTTTTTGCAGTTTTTGTTCTCGCAAATCCACCAGAGGCCGCTGTATACGCTTTTTGAGATCTCAAATTTATCTCGCAAGTGCCATTCTCACCTACTGTTCTCCCATAAATCCACGACTGACTGACCGATTGACCGATTAAACCTAACCAATAGTGTTTTCAAAAGCACAGACTGATCAGTTCCTACCCACTTTCCTAAACCCAACCAACAGTTTTAAAACGCATTTGAATTTACCATGTTTTCAGATTTTACCACATTGTCACTGTGTTATTTACTTGTTTATTTATTTTTTTGGCTTCTGTTTTTGTCTTACCTTGTCATCAGGGTCATCTCCTCTTTGCGTCTCAAGTCTGCCGACGTAAATGGCGAACTACTGGACAAACTGGTAACAGCGGGAACGCCGTCCATACAGAGGTAAGCGGTCAGCTGGTAAGTGCATATAGGAATGGAGTCATTCCGCCCTGTAGCATTCGTTTTATAAATGAAATTAAGCCATACGTACTTCTGGCTACATAATTTGTGATCTCCAGAAATGTATATAGGGCTACGTTTTCAGAATGAGCCTATGCTGTTTAGGTTACATACCAACATCATAGGTTACATACAATTTAACAGTGTAAAAATCTTGATGGTTCAGTGGGTCTCGTCTACCAAATCTGACCTTTATTTTGTATCTTCTTTTGGATTCAAGTCAGGTGATTGGCTGGGCCATTCTACAGCTTGATTTTCTTGCTCTGAAAGTATTTGAGAGTTTCTTTGGCTGTGTTTTGGATCATTGTCTTGCCAAAGTGTCCACCCTGGTTTCATCTTTATCATCCTAATAATGTAGATGTCGGACTGAAGCAGCTGATATTTATTTACAAAGATTTTAGCTGCTGTCTGGGCTTTCACTGCCTTTCTACACCTTCCTTTCATCATGTGTTCAATTCTTTTCCCTGGGTAATTTCATTTTATTACACATAACTTCATTTGTAAAAATGAAAATTCGTAATTCATTTGTAATTTCATTTTGTTTTCTTTGTATATATGTTTTTTTTGTTTCTACTAACATCCAATTCAAATATTTTAAGTCAACGGCACCTTTAGAAATATGTTTTCTGAGAAAAATGATAGCATGTTCCCCCTCTGTATATATATATATATATATATATATATATATATATATATATATATATATATATATATAAAAACCTTAAAATAAAGTCCATACTGAGGGATGTCGTCCTTCTAAGGTGAAAGTCACTCAGTCATTCAGGCAGGCAGTGAAAGGCTGGAGCGCTTCACTAGGTGTTTAAGTCAAAGTGCCCTATAAATATAAATGACAGGCATTAAATGTGCTTTTAAAGGCTGGTCTCAGGTCAGCTCCCTCTGTGCCCTAAAGACTCAAACAAAGCGGGTTTAGGTGAGCTTGACGTCCATGCTAATAGTCTGAGGAGTGTTTGACGAAGGATTGAGACCTCACGCGAGTCACACACACGGCCTCATAAAGGTATTCTGTCATGTGAAGGTGTTATTGAATGCTAGAAATGTGGCTTATTTCAATTCTAAACACACAATCCTGGTATTACTGTGCATGAGCCCAATGTATACACTGTTTTTACTTGTACGCTAGACTTAGGGTGCTTTCACACCTGTTTTGTTCTAAAACAGGGATTAAAATTGTTACAGTGTTGCACTTTGTACTTGGTGCGGTTCGCTTTCACACAGTAAAGTTTAAAAGAAAAACCCTAAGAGCTTAAAACAAGTCACGTGCGAGTAAACTCTCATCACATTGGTCCGAGTTTCACGGTTTATTTTGCTCAGTCCCGCTCAGCTGTCATGCGTCCTTATTTTAATTTATGGCAATGAGCAATAAGACAATATAAGAGGAAAGCTGCGCTTTAATTTTGAATGGTGACACCCACAGACATCGTCACCAAGTATAAGACTTTCTCATACATAGCCCTTGGCTAGAATTATGCATTATAGCCTTTACATTAAAGAGAGAAATAACAGATAAACCAAGACTGCTGTTCAGTCAATTTTCCTAATGGATAAACAGCTCTCGTTAATAGTTCCGCATGCTTTCACTTTTGTATTTGACATTAAACGCACATTTACTGATAGGAATGACATCCCATCCTACTCATAATTCTTTGTTCATATAGCCATATATATGCCTTTTACATATCCATAATACACTGTGATATCGGATCGTTTTGCTTTCTCACTACAATCAATCCGCTCCAGAGTTCATTTCAATCGAGTCGAGACCACCTCATTCAGGAGATCTCGGACCGATTGTTTTGGCGCGGATCCGAGCGCGATTGCTGGATTTATATATGAAAAACGAACCGTTCTAACTGGGGAAACGAGTCAGGTTCCAAAACAAAAGTCTAGGTGTAAAAGCACCCTCACTCAAAGTAGGCTTCATTTAAAGGGACAGTTCAACCAAAACTGAATATTCTGTCATCGTTTACACATCCTTCTCTTGTTCTGAACCTGTTTCAGTTTCTTTCTTCTGTTAAACACAAAGGGAGATATTTTGAAGAAAGTTGGAAAACCCTGTAACCTTGACTTCCATAATAGGAAAAACTAATACTATGGAAGTCTGTTTATGCAGTTAATCATCAACTATCTTGTGGCTTGACAGCAACACGGTATGTTGGACATCATGTAGTTTAATTAATTACTGAAAAAAATTATATGTGCTTTTGTCTGACTTGCATGCACAAAGTATGCACAGTTATGGTTAAAAAAAGTTAGTGCATGTACATTACTGGAATTCTATTATGATGATGACATTTGCATTATGAACTTTAAAAATGGATTCTAATCTAATCATTACAAACTAAATATCTCTAAAAACATAACCTTCTGAATCCATACTTTACTATAATTTTTTGTTACATTTTTGTTATCCAGTTATTCTTTACACCGATTAAGAAACCAGCTACTATAATACTACTATGGCTACTATAACAAAGAAAATCCGCTCTAACTGTAAAACTAAATAAATTGCTAAATACTCTTGACAGATGAAAGTGTAAAGCCTGCAGCCCACAACAAAGGTGGAAAGTTACTGCGTAGCATATTTAACAAACCGTTTACTGCAAATTTTATGTAATTTTGCTCACATGGTTAATTGAATATTAATCAGATGATGTCATTACGCTGCTGTGCCATCAGCCAATCGTTGCATTGCTGATCATGATTTCGAGGATCGATAGATCTGTCCTTCACAACACACGCAGCCATCTCAGATCAGTTCATCCAGACATTTTAATCTGATTCGCGAAATTGTTTGAAGAACCAAATTAGCCAGAGATTAGTTATCAAGATTAAAAGATCCAGGATCTGTCAAATCATCTTAGATCATTTACAGTACGAAGAACAGACCCCAGGTTTCCACTCATTATGTGCTAATAAATCATATATCTATACAGTCTTCAGAGACAAGGCAAATAAACTTTCTTCTTCTTTGGCACTATACAATATATATTGTCAAAGCCACCTTACAAGTATACAAATAATAAAAATCATATTACAAAGTTTCTAGATTGTGGAACATATTCAGTATAATTAGTCTGATCTCATGAGGTTCATGAAATTCGTACAAGTTCAGTCGTATGAAAGTGTATGATTTTAAAAAGGAGGCAACCCCAACCCCACCCCTGACCCCAACTGTCATTGGGGGATAAGCATATCGTACTAAATTGTACAAATTAAATTTTACAAATTCATACGAATTAGCCTCTAAACCAAAAAGTTATGAATTGCCATGATATTTTGCTGGTGTATCAAGTAGGCTGCAAAATAGTGGTATAAATCTGGTATAGTTTTAATAATTTCAAATAAGATTGAATTAAGTTTATTATGAATGTAACTGTTGAAGGAGAATCCACTGTAGAGTCGCTTTATCAACACCAATTCCAGTCGAAATAAACCAAAATTTCACCATCTGACAGAAATAGACAAATATTCAGAATTTTTTTTGCGATCTGTAGAGCTGCGCATTAATAGATTTGCTCTTCAGTGTTTGGACTCTCAGTAGTGATTATTAAACTACACTGAACTGAACTGAACTAAACTGAACTGAACTTGAACACTAAAAACTGAACTACACTGTTCCAAATTACTATGACCTTTTATGTGAAGCTGCTTTGACCCAATCTACATTGTAAAAGCTCTATACAAATAAAGGTGAATTGAATTGAATTAAAATAAGTAAGTATTATTACTAATGTAAAATAAATCTTTACAGCATTATCTAAAGGCTTAGCAGCTCTAAACCTGCCTTCCAAATTCAAGGTCAAACAATTTATCCCCATTTTTCATACTTGTCACCAATAGAAATGTACACAAAACTTCAATGTTCATCGTTAGTTTTAACGAGGCGTAATTTAGTCACCTTTATATGGGCGTCAGATAACGAGCATGTAATTCTTCTGTCTGCTTATTAAACAAACAAGTGCAAAGCAACAGTGCGTTAATATCAACACCTCCGCCTGCTTTCCACTCTCTTGTCATGTAGTCGCTGGATAAACACTTGTGAAGGAGCATGAATGTCAGTAGATGGTGTGATGGTGTCACATGCGTATGTGGGTGGAAATCAATGGGGCAGAACGGTCTCCAAGCAAGATCATCTAATCCATGAAGAGAGATGCCATGTTACAGAAAATTACACAGCATTGCCGGAGCAGTGCACAGGATTGCAATTAACAGCATTTGCTGTATTATTGCTGACATGTTAGTTTCTTTTGAGTGTGTATTGCTGTTGTCAAAGTATTAGAATTCTTGTTATGCTTGGTACATGCTGAAGGAAGCCAGTTACTGTGAATAAACATCCGATTGGATAGAAACATCCAGCACAATCTACTTTTTGATTTAGTGGCTAATTTGCATGAATTAGTACAATCTCAATTGTACATCTTTGTATGATTTGCTCATCCCCCAATGATGGTTGGGTTTACGGGCACGCCACTCTTTAAAGTTTGTACATTTTTGTATAATTAAATCATATCAATTTGTATGAATTAGACATTTTTCAAACATAAAATAGGTACGTTTCCTTCATGAGATCAGGCTGTAATTCCAAAATAAACAAATAAATAAATCCTATTGCAGTTTTGCTGTTATCCTTTTTCAAATTGCCTAAAAACACCTCATGCAAGCATGCGAAACAGTTCTGTAATGTTGCAACGTAGACTCATTCTGAAAATGTCTACCTATATACATTAATGGAGATCGCTAATTATGTAGCCAGAAGTACATATGGCTGCATTTCGTCTTTAAAATGAATGCTATGCGGCCGTATGATGCTGTTCTTATTCGCGCTTACCAGCTGATCGCTTACGTTTGTCCGGTAGCTCGCCATGTACTGTACGTCGGTGGACTTGAGACTCAGAGAGGAGTTGACCATGGTGACGGGGTTCGAGTCCGGCAAAGAATGGTTCCAGAAAGCAGGTAAGACAAAAACAGAATTCAAAAAGTAAAAAAAAAACAAGTAAATAACAGGGTGAGAATGTGGTAAAATCTGAAAACATGGTAAAAATCAGGCGAGGGGTTTTCTTTTTCTGGATTGCTTTTGAAAACACTGTCGGTTGAGTTTAGGAAAGAAGGTTGGATGGTCAATCGGTGCTTTTGAAAGCACTATTGGTTGAGATTAGGGAAGAAGGATGGTGGGTCAGTCAATCGGTCAGTCAGTAAGTCAGTCAGTCAGTCAGTCAGTCAGTCAGTCAGTCAGTCAGTCAGTCGACAGTGGCCTCTGGTGGATTTACGTGAGAACAGCAGGCGCTAATGGCACTCTCGAAATTTGAGCTCTCAAAGAGCGTACACAAAAACAAAAACTGGAAAAACATTAGCTCCTGGGACGTATTTGGCGCTCTCCAGAAATGTATATAGTGGTACGTTTTCAGAAGGAGCCTAGGTTGAATATATGGTTGTTTTTGCTAAATTAACATTTGCGCTAGCTGTATATTTACGTGAAAGTTAGGATTGTCCTTTTTTTTTACTACTGTTTGGTTTGGGGGCCACGCCTTTTTTTTATTGTACATTTTTGTTTAATTAAATTCTTTGAATTTGTCTGAATTAGGCATGTTTTGGCCATTATGTAAAATAGATGTTTACTCATGAGATCAGGCTGAAAAATCATTTGACTTTTATGTACACCAGGTATCGAGTAAATGCAAAAAAAAAAAACCCTTTCCATTGCAGTTTTGCTAAATATTCCTTTTTTAAATTGCCTGAAAAACCATCTCATGAAGGCATACAAAACAGTTCTGTAATATGCGGTTGTTTTTGTATATTTACAGTCAACATGAAGTGGAAGTTAAGATAAAGTTAAGATTGTTTTTTTCCACCTACCGTGATCTACATCCTATCTGCTCATCAACCAGTGATGGGTAGGGTTTATGGGTGGGGTTTGGGGGCTTTGTCTTTTTATAAAAAAACATTTTTGTTTCATTTAATTATGTGAATTCATATCAATTAGCTACGCTTTGGTCATTATGTAAAATATGTGTTTCCTCATAAGAACAGGCTGATAAATCATGTGACCTTTATGTACACCAGGTGATGTGTAAATGTGAAAAAAAATTAAAATTCCATTGCATTTATGCTAAATAGTCCTTTTTAATGTTCTTTTTTGTCTGAAAAGCCACCTCATGCAAGCATTCGAAACAGTTCTGTAATATATTATTGTTTTTTTTGCAAAATTTACATATCCGTATATTTAAATTTATGAAAAAGCTGCACAACTTTTAAAAGAAAGTTGGGACAGGAACAATTTAGGGCTAGTTATCGGGTAAATGGGTTAAATAATGATGTGATATGAAACAGGTGATGCAACAGGTGATTGTAATTTTGGTACAAAATGTATGTCATGGTAGTCGACATGCGGAAGTCGAACGAAGTCGAACGGAAACGAAATGGAATTTAAATTGTCTTTTTTTCCACCTACCGTGACCTACATCCTATTTGCTCATCCACCAATGATTGTTGGGTTTATGGGAGGAGTTTGGGGGTCACGCCTTTTACATTTTGTGTTATTAAATTATGAACTAGGCATGTTTTGGTCATTAGGTAAAAAATAGGTGTTTTCTCATGAGATCAGGCTGAAAAATCATGGGACTTTTATGTAAACCAGGTGACGTGAAAAAATGCGAAAAAAAACTTTACATTGCAGTTTCGCTAAATATTCCTTTTTCAAATTGCCTGAAAAACCACCTAATTCCTAAAATTTCAAAGTAATTTCGAGAGGGAGAGAAGGTTATGATATTTGTTCAAAGTTTCTGAGGGCAAATTAAGTTTTTACCAAAAATTGCAGTGCACAGACCCAAAACATTTTTTTTCTTTTTTCTTTTTTTGTGATGTCCTACATCCTTTGGGTTAAAAAAAAATTCTACAATTTAGAGTTTTTACATTTTGTTTTTATTTTGAATTTTACAGCATGTAAAATGAACCACAAGACCATTTTAGTTTGAAACAACAAAACTGTACAGGATATGGCTGTAAAGGGATATTAATCCAATATTAATGTAACAAAAACAAAACAAAAGCCATTTTTTCCTTTCGTATTGAAATTGCTGAAACAGTTTAGTCTGAAAGAGAGCCGAACTCAAATAACAAAACAAAAACAAAAAGAAGTGATGTTAATCCAAAACAAATTTAACATAAAAGCGATTTAAAACTGATTGTCATTCTCTAATTGTCTCTAATTGTCTGATTGTCAGACTCTAAATCAGAGTGTCCCTCAACTATCTTATAAAGAATCCTCTCTGCTTCAGTTCTGCCTCCTACAACATGCAGTCATTAATTACATTAAGATGGCCCTGTGTCCACAATGGTGGACATTTACAAAAGGATGATATTTTGAAACTCAAACAAGTTAACAGGTTTGAAAGATAAATGTATTGTTCCTGACACTTTAATAAACAAATATATATGTAATAATAATAGTAAAAAATCATTTAAAAAGCTAAATTTTACATACCAAAATGTGCTTTTTTGTTTGTCGGCCATTTTAGATGCAGTGTAAGAAGTAGTTTCCAAGCATGCCAGCCAATCAAATGACATATCACTAGAAAGCCCAGGATGTCCTCTGAACAGTACAACAGGACTTAAGAGTAGCTCAAAAAATTCAGACAATTCATGAAAACACAATGTCCACTACAGAGGAAACAAGTCAATGGGCGGGGTCTAAGGAGGAGATCCATCATTTATAACAAGTACTACTATCTAAAAATAAGAACTGTAAATTTTTATTTAATTCCGATTTCAATATAAAAGGAAAATCAAGGCTTCTGGATCAAATGCTATTTGTTTCTTTCATTTGTACAGATTGAACACTATACCAATGTTTCAACACACCTTAGCAACTAGATAGCACACCCTGGCAATCACCCAGAATGTTTTAGCATCATGGCTTCATGTTGTGCAAGACAAGACAATAAAAAAAATCAGGTTGTCATCAATGTAAAACCCAATGAAATTGAAAGAGGTCAGCAGATCCTCCTACATCTGTAGTGATACCATACTGTGAGTGTTTTTTTTCTATCCAGTGTACATGCCGAATCTGCCACGTCCATCTAATTGGAATTGCGAGCTCGAGCCGACAGTAAACAAGCGCGTCTTGACAGCTTCCACTTACACACACGCCAAGAGAACGTTAGTTATACGTTGGATACAACTTCTGCAGCATGGCGTGATGCTTCTCTGACAACCCCCGCCGAGTCTTCACCGTGCAGTTACACTCCACCATTCAGTCTCTTTTGCTATCTTTCGCTTAAACAGCCCAGATGCTAACACACACTCTTGGGCCGTCTGTCTGCATCCTTCTTTAATATCGTCTCGCTCTGCTCCAAAACTATGGAGGCAGCACTGTAAGGCGTGATGGGCATAATCCTGATGCGAAAGCTGTTCCAAACCTTAATTCCTTTCTAATTATGCTGCCTCATTAGGTATCTAATGTTGGCCAAAGCGACATCACATGTAGTTTTCAACAAAGACAATCCCAGAATGCATTTTAACAGAGATAGTGGGGGAAAAACTGAGCTTGGTGGATGAAATAATAGTTAGATGATAAATTACAGACATTAAAAAGTACAAATATTTACAGACATTTAAAAGACAACTGGAACAAAAGGTAATAAATGTTATATATATATATGTATATGTATATATGTGTGTGTGTATGTATTTATATATGTATTTATATATGTATATGTATATATATATATATATATATATATATATATATATATATATATATGTATGTATATATATATATATATATATATATATATATATGTATGTATATATGTATGTATATATATATATATGTATGTATATATGTATGTATATATATATATATATATATATATATATATATATATATATATATATATATATATATATATATATATATACATACATACATATATATATCACAGGTCACAGGCAAAGAGGTCAATACAGGCAGCAATAAACATAAACAAGGCAACAAGGCAAGGATCAAACGTGGAGAAACAAGGAGAACGCTTTGTAATTTTACAAATAAAAACCAACTAGACTCAGCAATGTGTGTGTTAAAGTGAGGTGTATAAATAGTCCTGATCATTAGGCCTTACGAGTATCAACTGCATCTATACAATCATGGGTGAACCGGAACTGGTGTCTGTGAGGTGCA
This sequence comes from Danio aesculapii, assembly GCF_903798145.1. Lineage (NCBI taxonomy): Eukaryota > Metazoa > Chordata > Actinopteri > Cypriniformes > Danionidae > Danio > Danio aesculapii. The sequence goes on along the minus strand of NC_079436.1, from coordinate 8,278,504 downwards.
TGACGGGAGTTGTAGTTCACGGTCAGACTTGTAGTTCTGGTAATAATGAATGTTCCCCAGCAATCTATAAGGGTTAGATCGCTGGTGACAGGTATTTAGAACATGTTGTTATTGATGCTATTGTATCTGTTATACAATAATATTGTAATAGATCTATTACATTCCAAGTTGTTTAGCTTAGTGACATGCTACTATAGAATGATCAAAATCAAAGAAAATTCAAGGCTCTGAAATGCTATTTCTTTATAGCATGTAGATACTGTATATATAAAACATATTGTAGTAGTTAATTGTGAGGTTATGGCATTTGGCTGTATAGCTTAGCAAAATGCTAACAAGAAATTGACATATTGAGGCATTGAAATGCTGTTTGTAGCATATCTAGATATATGTAAAACATTTTGTAAAAGTGAGTTTATGACGTACATAGGAGTTAGCTTAGCAAACATGCTAGCATGCAACCACTAAAACAATTGAGCCTCTTGTGTGAAATGTGATTTGTTTGCAGCATATGTGAGAAGCAGCATACGTAGAGTATATTTTACTTCCTATTTTAAAGTCGCTTGCGAAGGTTTTCTCTTTTTATGGTGTTAGCAAATTGCCAAAATGTAACCATTAAAATTAAAGGAAAAAACTGACGAAGTCAATTATGAGGTTGTGGTATTTGTGTTGTAGAGCTTAGCAAAATGCTAATGAAGAATGTTCAGAATCAAAGGAAAATCGAGGATCTGGAATGCTTTTTGTTTGTTGCATATGTAGATACACAGTATGTAAAACATATTGTAGTAGTCACTTGTCAGGTAATAGCTAACGTTCCACGGGTTTAGCTTAGCAACATCAGAAGTCATCAGAATTGAAGAAAAATCAAGGCTCTGAAATATTTGTTTGTAGCATATGTAGATATCTACGACATACTGTAGTAGTCACGTGAGTTTATGACTTTAAAGGGTTAACTTAGCAACATAATCATCATCAGCATACCTGCCAACATTCCCATTTTTCCCGGGAGTCTCCCGTATTTCAGACCCATCTCCCATTTTGTTTGCCCCCCCCCCCCCCCCCCCGGATATTCAGAGTCAAATCAAGGTTTTGAAATGCTACAGTATTTGTTTGTAGATAACCTAAAAAGTATGTAAAACATTTTGTAGTAGTCACTTGTGAGACTGTGTTGGAGGTAATGATGTTCCAGGGGTTTAGCTTAACAACATGCTAACAACGATCCATTGAAATTTCAGAAAAATCAAGACGCTAAAATGCTATTTGTTTGTTGCATATGTAGATGCACAGTATGTAAAACATTGTAGTAGTCACCTGTGAGGTTATGACGTTGAATGTTTTTAGCTTAGCCACATGCTAATGAGCCATCAGAATTGAAGAAAAATCAAGGCTCTGAAATGCGATTTGTCTGTCGCATACATGTAGATATACAGTATGTAAAACTGATTGTAGTAGTCAATTGAGGTGTTGAAATGACATTCAGGGAGTTTAGCTTAGCAAACATGCTAACATGAAAGCTTAAAAAAAGACAACAATTAAGTCTCTTGTGAGCATATGAGAAGCAGCATGTATGTAGAGCATATTGTACTTCATATTTTAGAGGCACTTGCGAGGTTATCACTTTCATGGTGTTAAGAAAAGACAATATGCGACCATTAAAATCCAAAATTCTACGTTGGTGTAGCCAGTTCAATGCTATTAACTTACAGCATCTTATTCTACCTATGAAGAGAGCATTGTAACAGTCACTTTTAAGGTGCCACAGCCATCAGGATGTTATTTTAACACAGCTGCTTATGTAGGCTGCAGACACTGTGGCAGCTCACTAGGTTTTGGAACAAAGCTACTGTATTTCCACCACCCACACAAACACTCTCCCTTCCTGTTTCACAGATACACACATATAAACACAAACACACAGCCTCCCACGCAGCGCAGCCCTCCACCATCTTAATGAGAGTTCACGCAACGTGATTATTACTGCACTTTTGGCCCAAACAGTCCCTTCTCTCCTGATGAGGCAGCAGCAAAGGCAGATACGCGGATCTCCACCTCTGGGTGAATAACTCCACCAGTAAAAGAGCCTGATGTGCAACCAATTCTGCTGCCAAGCTGTTCTCTCGGATCTGCAGGCTTGCACAGAGCGGCCGGCGTAATTGGAAAGATCAAACATGCTTTTGTGCAGCGTGGGGAATGCGGAGCCTCGCCGCGGAGGGAGATCTGACTTGGGAAATCAGGGAGATACACAAGAGATAGAGAAGCTCTGATCACACTGACAAACCGCCTTCCAAGTCTTCTCATAAAGAAATAAGCGCTGGCTATTCGGGGGGATAATGCTTTATTATATATCAGGCAAACTTGTGGATAATTGGATGTTGGACGTCAGCGAGCAAAACAAAACGGCGTTTTTTTGGCAGGATCGAGGAGGCTTTGAAATTAGCTTGTCAGATACAAGAGTATAGAGATAGTCTGAAAAAGTCTCAACAAAAAGTTGCAAACAGATTACATCTAGAATATTCAACATTTCAACCATCAATGGAGCTATAAGTTGATATCGATCTTTAAAATAGTATAATAACCATTTATAAATGTAATTAAGCATGTTAATAACGTGTGAATGAATATATAAACATTATTAATAAAAATGGTAGGTAATGATAGACTAAACCAACCCAGGCTCATTCTGAAAACGTACCTCCACGGACGTTTCTGGAGACCTCGAAATACGTCCCGGCGGCACGTTTTTCTGCAGTTTTTTTTTTTCACGAATCCGCCAGAGGTCGCCGTGTATGCTTTTTGAGATCTCAAATTTCCCCCGCGAGTGCCATTCGCGCCTGCTGTTCTCGCGTAAACCCACGAGAGGCCGCTGTCGACTCACTTTTGGACAGACTTTTTGACTGACTGAGCGAACGATCGGCTGACCCACCCTCCCCCTTCCCTAAACCCAACCAGTTTTATCGATTGTCCCGTTCACCCACTTCCCTAAACCCAACCAACACGTTTCAAAAGCAATCCAAAAAAATAAAAGCCCTCGTCTGACTTTTTTTTTTTTTACCACATCCTCACCCTGCTATTCACTTGTTTGTTTTATAATTTGGATTCTGTTTTTGTCTTACCTGCTTTCTTGAACCGCTCTTCACCGGACTCGAACCCCCGTCTTCATGGTCAACTCCTCTCTGCATCTCAAATCCGCCGACGGACGTGGCGCGCTAACGGGACAAACGGGTTGTAGCCGGAATGCCATCCATACAAAGGTAAGCGGTCGGCGGGTAAGCGCAAAAAGGAACGGCGTCACACCGCCCCATAGCGTTCGTTTAAAGAAATGAAATGCAGCCATACGTACCTCGGCCTACGTAATTCGCTGTCTCCAGGAACATCCGCAGGGCTACGTTTTCACAATGAGCCTGTGTTGGACAAAACACATTTGCTAATTAAAGGAATAATTCACCCCAAAATGAAAATTGTCATTATTTAATCACCCTCAGGTTCCAAACCTTTGTTTTATTCCTGTTTTTATATCTTGAAAATTTTTTAAACTGGTAGTCATTCACACTGACAGTAGAAAAAAGAAAATACTATGGTAGTCAGTGTCTGCCAGTTTCCAACATTATTCAAAATATTATCTTTTGTGTACAAACGAAGAAACTCAAGCAGGTTTGTTAAGTAGAGTAAATATCAGAAGTTTCATTTTTTGGTGAAATATCGCCCAAAAATATCCTTATTGAATAATAGGTGCAAGATCTCTGCTATGACAACTTTTCATATTGGAATGTTTAACAAACTGACTCGTACCTGCAATTTCAGTATTCTTCTGCAATTTCTACTTTGATATTCTGTATTATTTAGAATGTTTATGTAAATTACACTAAAAAAATAAATCTATGAGGTGGCAGTACTATATATATACACTGGTGTGAAAAAAATAGTATATATATATATATATATATATATATATATATATATATATATATATATATATATATATATATATATATATATATATATACACACACACACTAATCTGTACATACAATTAAACATCCAGATCCTTTTGACTATCATTCATTTTGACTAACTGCATCTCTGTTTAATGTTTATCATCTTTTTTTCTTTTTCATATTTATTTTGTGTTGTCACTTGTAACTTTATGTACACTGGAATCTTCTGTAGCCAAAACAAATTCCTTGTGTGTTTGAAGCACACTTGGCAATAAAACTGATTCTGATTCTGAAAAAAAAGTGTTTGTCCCATAACTGATTTCTTTTTTTTTTTTTTTTTTGGAATTTGGAATGGCCTAGTCATTGTCCTGACCTGAATCCAATTGTGCAATGTGGGGAGATCTGACTTGGAAAATCAGGGAGATACATAAGAGATAGAGAAGCTCTGATCACATTGACAAATCATCTTCCAAGTCTGCTTATAAAGAAAAAAGCGCTGGCTATTCGGGGGCAAAATTTGGCAAAATTCAGGCAAAATTGTGGATAATTGGATGTTGGATGTCGGCGAGCAAAATGGAACATCATTATTTTGGCAGGATTGAGGATATAAATCTACTATCTAAATACAAGAGTATAGAGATAGTCTGAAAAAGTCATTTCAGCCATCAATGAAGCTAAAAGTTGAAATTGATCTTAAAAATAGTATAATAACCACGTATTAACGTAATTAAGCACGTAAATAACGTGTGAATAAATAAATAAACATTATTAATAAAAATGGTAGGTAATGAATAGACAAAACGCATTTGCATTTCATTTAAAGGAATAGTTCACCCAAAAATGAAAATGTATATTTTTTAATCACCCTCAGGTTCCAAACCTTTGTTTTTGTCCTGTTTTTATATCTTGAAAAATGTTTTAAACTGGTAGTCATTCACACTGACAGTAGAAAAAAGAAAATACTATGGTAGTCAGTGTCTGCCAGTTTCCAACATTATACAAAATATTATCTGTTGTGTTCAAACGAAGAAACTCAAGCAGGTTTGTAAAGTAGAGTAAATGCCAAAAGTATCATTTTTACTATCCCTTTAAGATTTTTCAGTAGCTTTTGTAGGTGGCGTACATTTCCTGATGCTTTTAATGGAATAATGGGCCCAAGAACTCTATTACGGTAATTTTTGTTATTGAAATGTATGACAAACTGACCTGTACCAGCAATTTCAGTACTTTGATATACTGTATTGTCTAGGATGTTTATGTAAATTACAATCCAAAAAGTGCTATGAGCTGGCAGTACTTTTTTTTAAATATAAAAGGCAATAATCAAATATAATTATCAGAGAAAGTCATTTACTTTAGTGAATCAGTCTGTTGAGATATAGACTGTTAAAGATTGTTCATACAGCTATACGCATGTAATTTATTTACGGTAATTTAACATTTTCTGTATATATCTTCCTATTTCCTTGGACTTTGGAGTGGCCTAGTCAAAGTCGTGACCTGAATGTAATTAAGATGCTGAAACATGACCTTAAAAGGGCAGTTCATGCTTCAAATGTGGCTAAATTACAACAATTCTGCAAAGATGAGTGAGCCAAAATTCCTTCACAGCACCTTAACAGACTCATTGCATGTTATCGAAAACACTTGATTGCAGTCGTCCAACCATTTCAACCAGTTATTAGGTTTAGGGGCAAACACTTTTTCACACAGGGCTATGCTATTTTGTATTTTGTTTTACATTAATATTAAAACCATTTCAAAACTGCATGATGTGTTTACTGTTATCTTCGACTAATATTGAAATTAGTTTGATGATCTTAAGCATTAAACTGTGCCGAACGTGTGCTAACAAATAAGAAATCAGTAAGGGGGCAAACACTTTTTAACACCCCTGTATCTACATACTTGTATATATAGAAAATGCTAAATCAAGCTTAAATAAACGTTCATTTAAATACCTCAACAAACTGATTTACTAAAATGAATGACTTTGATGTTTAGTTGTATCTGAACATTGTCTATTGTTGCATGTGCTAAACAAAACACAGTGACTCTCCACATGTGAGTTGGCTGCTCTAACAAGGAGGCTAGCTGGCCTCCGTTACATAGATATTCTTATTTTATTGAACCTTGGAGTGGCCTAGTCAAAGTCCTGACCTGAATCCAATTAAGATGCTTTGGCATGAACTTAAAAATTTTATTCATGCTCCAAATGTGGCTGAATTACAGCAATTCTGCATAGATGAGTGGGCCAAAATTCCTCCACAAGCACTGTAAGCACTGCAGTTGTTGCTGCTATTGGTGGCCCAACCAGTTATTAGATTTAGGGGCAAACACTTTTTCACACAATGCTATGTAGTTTAGTGTTTTATTTTCTCTTAATAAAAAAAACTAAATTTCAAAACTGCATGATGTGTTTACTGTTATCTTCGACTAATATTGGAATTAGTTTGATGATTTTATACATTAAATTGTGCCAAACATGCTAACAAATAGGAAATCAAGTGGGCAAACACTTTTTTCACACCACTTTATATACATATATATTGAATCAAGCTCAAATAAACGTTCATTTAAATACCTCAACAAACTGATTTACTAAAACGAATGACTTTCTCTGATGGTTAATTGTATTTGAACATTGCCTATTGTTGTATGTGCACAGAGTGTTAAATAAAACTCTCCGCATGAGAGTCGGTTGCTCTAAGAAGGAGGCTAGCTGGTCTCCGTTTCATTTATATTGTTTTTTTTGGACTTTGGAGTGGCCTAGTCAAAGTCCTGACCTGAATCCAATTAAGATGCTGTGGCATGACCTTAAAAAGGCGTTTCATGCTCCAAATGTGGCTGAATTACAACAATTTTGAGCAGATGAGAGGGCCGAAATTCCTTCACAAGCACTAATAGACTCATTGCAAGTTATCGCAAACACTTGATTGCGGTTGTTGCTGCTAAATGTGGACCAACCAGTTGTTAGGTTTAGGGGTAAACACTTTTTCACACAGGGCTATGTAGTTTAGTATTTTGTTTTCCATTAATAATAAAAACCATTTCAAAACTGCATGTTGTGTTCAGACATATATTGAATAAAGCTTAAATATGCGTTCATTTAAATACCCCAACAAACCGATTTGCTAAAATGAATGACTTTCTCAGATGGTTAATTGTATTTGAACATTATCTATTGTTGCATGTGCACACAGTGTGTTAAACAAAACCCAGTGATGTCTCATTTAGTTGCTCTTAGCGCTGAATAAATAGTTGGGAACATTTCATGTAGGTGTCATGGATCTTGTAAATCAGCCATTGTAATCACGGCGATGACTCTTCAGTTCTTATGAGGCATTTATTTACACAGTTATGCATATCTGAACAGACGGAATTCAAATAAGCGGAATATTCATCAAACAACAGCTCGAGTCAACCTGTCGTCGTTTCACCTTTCGGATAAGCTTTGAGTTTTGAATATGGCATGCATGTAAAGCTGTAGAGCCTGACCAGCTTGGTCAAGCGCACATGAGCATACTGTACACACACACACACACACACACACACACAGCACAATTCCCCCTCGCTCACAGGCTGGGGAAATGGGAATCTTAAATCACAGCTCGATGTCCTCCACATGGACAAACCTCTCAATCTCAGGAGCGTTTCATGGAAGACGAAATACAACAGAGGTAAATAAAACACCTTTCTTGATTTGTAACAGTCCGCTTTGTTTTTCGTCCTTATAGGACCTTTCGTTCTCTGTAACGTCCAAGTCTCTTTCCGAAAGTTTCATCTGTTCCACTCCTCTCTTCCTTTCTTCAATATGAAGAAAAGATCAGAAGAAACAAGTCTTTGAGGAAGAAAGAGCGGCAAAATATCCTCCAGCCAACATCAAAAACGGTCCCGGCGTACATTTAATACATTATTTAAACATTATTACAGTTAGCTTATAATTCTTCAGTCCGTCTCATCGTTTGTGGCCTCGGCAAATGAGTATGGAAGGGATTTGAGTTCCGGAAGAAAGTGATTGTTTTTTTTTTTGCCAGTAGAGAAACACATGCACACATGCAAACTGAACCTGAGAAGTAGAAACGTCGTCGATTTAATCCATGTAATGAGAATTCAGTGTAAACACAAGAAAGTCATGACAAAAGGGAGGGAAGAACAAAGACGGTTGCCTGAGGCGCCATCATACAGAATTCCAATTAACATGTGCTGTGATTTCCCAGCATCCCCAGGTGCCTGAAACGCAGGCTGCGATACAGTTTTCCATTGGACACGCCATAGTTTTCCACAGGCACCTCGGGAAGCGGTGCGACACTGTCTTAAATTGTACACAGGTTTTTCCAATGGCTCTTCAAGCAAAAGATGGCTCCATTCATTTTCCATGGGCTTTCTATGGATTGTGCCAGTCAGTTGTTGCTAGCCTCAAGGCTCAGCAGGTGTTTTTTTTGTGTGTGTATTTTAAATCAGTCAAACCCGTATGGGTAGAGTTTGGCTCATTTGTTGTTTCATGTCTTGTGCATCTCCTATACTCTTCCTTTGGTGCCCCGGCAGAGTCCCGCCAATTCGACAAAGATCTCTGTGGAGATGGAAATAAAAAAGCAAAAATCAGCTAATGCATGACAAATTGACGTATGACAGCACTGAGGGCTTTAATTTCAAGAGACTCTACATGAAATGATGATTCTGTTGTAATGTAACGTCAAAGTGGAAATCAATTTGCTTTGAATTGGTCACGCCTCACCAAATGTTTCATTTGAATGCGAACAGGAATGATTACATATCTGGAATGTTTCATGTTCTTCTTCTTTAGCGCCCACAAAATAGTTCAATGTCTGTCTGTCTGTTTAATGCAAATAATATTTTACAGTGCTGTTTTCTAGTGACCTAGCTGGGGACTATATTCCGCCGCTGCGCAATATCATACAAGAGCGAATTTCCTTTATTATTGCGCCAGAATGAGAGTATAGTTCCAAGCCGTATCAATCTAAAAAATAGCAACATTTCATTTTCCATTGGTCATAGTACACAACTTAACTACAGAACAGTCAAACTTTAAATGGGAAAATTATCGAAAGTATTTAAAAAACATTATTGAGCGAGATGCTAATGGTCTAATCGGATTCAATGATTTATGCTAAGCTAACTTAAATTGCTCCCTGGTTTAAAGAGCTCCTATTATGTGTTTTTGAAAATTACCCTCCATACAGTGTGCGACACAGCTCTAAGTGAATGAAAACATCCAGCTGATGTTTAAATCTGAGTGTGTTTAAAAATAAAGATTTTTTTTAGTAAAAGAGTCGACTCAGAGTCGTTTAAACGAGTCGTCATTCATCCAGATCATTTGCCTGTTTGTATCTACGTCGACACAAAACAATACCAAATATGAAGTGCTGTATCCGGTAAAACAAGAACGCGCGTTTCCCTTCAAACACTAGCGGTGTGCAGGTGCGTGTGGGACTGATCATGACTGAAGATGACTGAACATTAATGAGTAAACGTTCAGGTGGTTAATGCAATAATCTACCCTGCAATGAGGGATTCATGGTCTGTTTGTTAAAGGAATGATCAGAAAAGACTAGTGATGTATAGGACTTTGTCAGAGTTTGACAGGAACTTTATCAGTACACAGTTCATGGGCCAATTTCTTTCTCCATTTCACAAGTGTAAGTAAATGTGATTAAAATGGTTGCCTCCTTGTTTTCTTTAGCTTGCAAAATATGTATTCAATTGTGTTTTGCTTATTTGTTATTGCTCCATTCGGCTTGTACTGTATTTGTTTAACTCTTTATATTCACATACTACGAAACTACGTTGAAAACGCGAAGCATGCCGCTTTCTTTACTGATTTAAATGCGTTCATGAGCTTGCAATCCTCTGCTGTTTGTCGTTGTTACGGCCACTGTCAGCTGTTTCTACACTGGTGCGGTGGTTAAGTTTCAAAATAGTTCAGCTTTTGCCACTGTATGGATTAAAACTGAATGTGTGTTGTTGTTTTACTTATGGTTAAGAATAGAGCAATATACTGGTGTTTAACTGCATTGCTTTACTGCATCTCTGCATTGGGCTCACACATATACTCTGCACTCTGACTACTTCAACAATGTTGATAAGCCCTGGTGGGCGTTTCTCTCTATCTCGTGCTGATTGCAGTCGACCAATCACAACAGACTATATCATCGGACTAATCAGCACATATTAGCTTTGCAAGGAGGGGTCAAATGAATCGCTGAACAAATCATATGGGAGTCATTGGGATTATTAGGTAAAAATAAATGCATATTATAAGACAATGAAAGTGTTTTTTGACCTTGCATGCACATCAGCCTGTTGTTAAAGACCCCCAAAACCAAAATATGACCTTTTTAATGCATAATAGGGGCTCTTCAAAAAATGGTAAAACTGTTTAACTCTAGGGGACATGTAAATATTTCCAAAATAAAGTGGAATGAACCTTTAAAGGATTAGTTCACCTAAAAATGAAAGTACTCTTATGTAATTATATAATAATATGTAATACTGTTACTTTAATTACTCACCCTCATGTCATTTCAATGCCCTGAGACTTTCATTCAATTTAAACACAAATTCTGTGCCAAAAACAGTAAAAACTACTGTATCTCTACCACATCAGATCAGGGTATGTGTTTACTGATATTTTATCCTACCCATCAGATTATGCTACCAACCTTGTATTTGAATGGGTCTGAGGTGGGGTTAGGGATTAGATAGGTTAGGGCGATATTATATCTTCATATCACACTATACTCCACATTAAATTTTACACTGGTAGCAAAATCAGATGGGTAGCGTCATCAAAATGTGCTACCTACTTTTTGAATGGGAGGTAGGACAATCTGACAAGGTAGGACACCGGCAATACAGCACTTGTAATAAAAAATACCCTTAATTAATGTGGAAGGGAAGACAAGGCAAAGAGTCATATTTACATTTTTTTTGGTCCATAAAAGTAGTCATGAAGCTTCCTTTGATTACAGTTGTACCACTGGAGTCACATGAAATGTTTTGACCATGGTTTTGGATCCTTTAGTGGACCATTTCTGTCTGAAGAATATGAGAGAGCCCTTGGATTTCATCTAAAAAACATTGCAAGAGTCAGATGCTTTGTTTCCAGTGAAGACTAAGAGAAACTTGTTCATGCTTTTATCAGCAGCAGGGTGGATTACTGTAACGGCCTTCTTACTGGCCTTCCCAAAAAGACAGTCAAACAGTTGCAGCTCATCCAGAACGCTGCGGCCAGAATTCTGACCAGAACCAGGAAATCAGAGCACATCACACCTGTACTCAGGTCTTTACACTGGCTCCCAGTTACATTCAGAATAGATTTTAAAGTATTATTACTGGTCTATAAATCACAAAATGGCCTAGGACCTCAATACATTACAGATATGCTCACTGAATACAAACCTAACAGATCACTCAGATCTTTAGGATCAAATAAACTAGAAATTCCAAGAGTTCAGTCGAAGCAGGGTGAATCGGCTTTCAGCTACTATGCCCCTCACTGCTGGAATCAGCTTCCAGAAATGATCAGATGTGCTCCAACATTAGGCACATTCAAATCAAGACTGAAAACACATCTGTTTAGCTGTGCCTTTACTGAATGAGCACTGTGCTACGTCCGACAGATCGCACTATTATGTTTTTCTCGTCTTTTTCATTCTTTTATAACACATTTTATATGTTTTTATGCTTATTTATTTTATTTTTTAACCATTTTTATTATTTATTTTTATTTTTCTTATACTTGTTTCTTTTACTCCTGTTTGTGTAAAGCACTTTGAATTGCCACTGTGTATGAAATGTGCTTTATAAATAAACTTGCCTTGCCTTGCCTTGCCTTGCCTTGCCTTGCCTTGCCTAAAATATCTTAATTTGTGTTTTGAAGATGAATGAATGTCTTCAGAAATTGGAACTACATGAGGGTAATTATTAACAGAATTGTCATTTTTGGGTGAACTAATGCTTTAATGCAATGGGTTTCCACACAGTTTTCTAGTAAAGTCAGGTATTTGGGTTAAGAGTGTAGTTAATGTAACATACCAAGCACTAAAAAATAAAGCATTATGATGACGGCATATACAGTGGGGGAATATACAAACACACTGTATACACCCTGTATATGTTTTTTTCCTGGGAATAATATTCCTAAAGGAGGTGTTGACATGGAATTGAACCAGATTTTGGTAAAAACCCAAAACAAGGGTATATGCAGGAATCCTAAAAGAAAGTACTAAATAATTTTAATACCTTTTTAAGATCTTTTAAAGACCTTCTCTGAATATTTAGGACCTCATTGCCACTTCAAGTTCTAATCAGTATCAAAACTTTAACTTAATAAACAATAGTTAAATAAATTAATGGAGCACAACCATGCAACAGAACTTAGATAAGCTCACAAAAAAAACAAACCTTGAAAGAATAAATTACGTGGTTGTTTTCAGTGACAGGCTTCAGCCACTGTTTAAACTCTTGTTTCTCCAACCAGGAGTACGCAAACCTACATTTTCCCATTTTGTTGTCTGTTTCGCTACATGTAGAGAGTGTCACATCACCTTCCTGCGTTTGTCACAAATTACCTGACATTACCCAGACAGAGGAGCTTGGCCAGATGCGCCCCGGCCTGAAACAATCGCGTGCACGCCATTGTTAAAATTAGGAGGAAAATAAAGATATGTATGCTTTTTTGGAGTCAAACACTTTGGACAACGCTTGAACAAAATTTAAGACCTCGTAAAAACGTTATTAAGACTTTTTAATACCTTTTAAGGGCCTTAATTTGCCATAATTTATTAATTTATAAGGGCCATAATTGATTTATCAACATTTACTTTCCGCCAAAAATATGTTATTTTCTATTGGATTCAAGTCGGGTGATTGGCTAGGCCATTCTACAGTTCGATTTTCTTTCTCTGAAAGCATTTGAGAGTTTCCTTGGCTCTGTTTTGGGTCATTGTCTTGCTGAAATGTCCATCCTGGTTTCATCTTCATCATCCTGATAATGTGGATGTTGCACTGAAGCTGCTAATATTCATTTCCAATGACGAAGATCGAGGAATGCTGAAGAACTACCGAGAGATTTCAGCTGCTGTCTGGGCTTTCACTGCCTTTTTTCACCTCCCTTTCTTCATGTGTTCAATACGTTTCTCTATGTCGTTTCATTTTATTTCACATAACGTCATTTGTAAATGAATTAATATTGTTTTCTTTGCATATATAGATTTCTTTGGTTGTTACCAACATTCGGCTAAAATTTCAAGTCGACAGCACCTTCAGAAATACGTTTTCTGAGAAAAATGGTGACATATTCAATACGTATTCCCCCCACTGTAGATCTAGAACAAAATGGGAGTAAACAATGACAATATTTTAATATCGATCTGAACTACTCCTTAAATTCCCAATAAAGCAAGGCCAAATGTGTTGGCTCTCATTCCAATGAGGACGGTAATCAGGCACACGGACACACAGCTGTCTCTGGAGATTGGATCATGGCATGTCAACAGCCCGGCCACGGCTGCTCGTGCATACAGATGCAAACATAAATGAATCATACACAGGTCATCAGCATGCAGCGTCACGACAGACACACACACACACTCGCTCACTCACACACTCGACCACTGGGCATGGGGCTCCACTGCCGGCACATTAAAAAGCTCATTAGCCGACTAATTAAAGTCATTGCTCTCTTTTAGCATCTCCTCCATCTCCCTTATTAAGCTCTCCACGCCACCTCCGCTAGCCATAGTCTAAAGCGAAAGCAGCTTCCCCAGCGAGCAGACACAGCAGCCAGCGAAGAGGAAAGGGCACTGCACTGTGTGTAAGTCAGCCGTTACTCCAATCCCAAGACGGTGCGGTTCAAAGCGCTCCAGGCGTTTACAGACGCAAGTGAAATGAGCGTGCTTATTTTGACTAAGTCAGACTCAGCAGTGTTATGGATTGCATTTATTTGCTGGATAATTTATGTGCTTGAAACTGCTTATCGTGTGGAGACGGGTGGGGGAACAGCTCCACATATAAACAGTGATTTGCATAGCTCGACACAGGGAGGGGTTTGCATATCGTGATAGCTGTTTTATTGCACATGTTCGGTTTACAAATTCAGCTCGTGAGCCAAACCCAAATGTCTCTGTTAGACTGCAATGGATGATTCTTGCATGTAATCAAAACTCTTCTCATGTGGAGATCACAGTTATGTTAACACTAATAATGCATATACAGTTAAAGTCAGAATTATTAGCCCCCCATATATATTTTCCCCCCAATTTCTGTGTAACAGAGAGAAGATTTCATTTCTAAACATATTAGTTTTAATAAATAATTTCTAATAACTGATTTCTTTTATCTTTCCCATGATGACAGTAAATATTATTTTATTTAGACATTTTTCAAGGTACTAGTATTCAGCTTAAAGTGACATTCAAAAGATTAACTAGGTTAATTAGGCAAGTTAGGGTAATTAGGCAAGTCATTGTATAATGATGGTTTGATCTGTGGACAATCGAAAAATATTTGACAAATATTGCTTAAGGGGCTAATAATATTGACCAAAAATGGTTTGGAAATTTTTTTAAGCTGCATTTATTTTAGACCAAATAAAACAAGCCAGACTTTCTTCAGAAGAAAAAATATTATCAGACATACTGTGAAAATTTCCTTGCTCTTTTAAACATCATTCATTCATTTTCTCTTCGGCCTAGTCCCTTTATTAATCTGGGGTCGCCACAGCGGAATGAACCGCCAACTTATCCAGCATATGTTTTTACGCAGCGGATGCCCTTCCAGCCGCAACCTATCACTGGGAAATATCCATAAACACTCATTCACATACAAACTCAAACACTTTGGTCAATTATTAGCATAGTCAATTCACCTGTACCACATGTCTTTGGACTGTGGGCGAAACTGGAGCGCCCGGAGGAAACCCATGCGAACACGGGAAGAACATGCAAACTCCACATAGAAGTGCCAACTGACCAAGCCGAGCCCTGAACCAGCGACCTTCATGCTGTGAGGCGAACGTGCTACCCACTTCGCCACCGCATTGCCCTTTTAATGGTCATTTGAGAAATATTTAAAAAAGAAAATAATAATAATGTAGACTCTAACTGTTTTTAGTAACATCAATTATGAGTCAGAAATTGCCAAATGAAGCATATGTCATAAATGTAAATTTTCTATAGCATTTGTTAGTATTTTACATTTGAAAAAAGCCTTTTATGCTGAGTTTACACCAAACATGGAGTAAATTGCATACAAGTCAATGGAAATGTGAGAACAAAGGCGGATTAACATCCCCAACGTTTGCTGCGAACACATGGAATTTGCCTAAATTGCGTCTTCTACGTTTGGTTTGAACCCAGCCATGTTGGCCAATCCGAAAGCAAAAACAGCACTAACTATGATGTCATGAGTTAAAAACTCCTCATGAGGACGTCTCAATTATGTAATCACAATAATAATATATACATTTCATGACATAAATTTCACTTCAGAAATTGCCATATAAACAGTGACTGCAATTTCATTTTTAAGTCTTAAATTGAGATTCTGGGCGACACGATGGCTCAGTGATTAGCACTGTCGCCTCACATCAAGAAGGTTGCTGATTCAAGTCCCGGCTGGGTCAGTTGGCATTTCTGTGTAGACTTTGCATGTTCTCTTCGTGTTCACATGGGTTTCCTCTGGGTGCTCCGGTTTACCACACAGTCCAAAGACATGCTCTATAGAATTAAATAAACCAAATTGGCCGTAGTGTATGAGTGTGTGAATGTGAGAGTTTCCCAGTACTGGGTTACACCTGGAAGGGCATCTGCTGTGTAAAACATATGCTGGATAAGTTGGTGGTTCATTTCACTTTGGCGACCCCTCATGAATAAAAGGACTAAGCCAAGGTAAAATGAATGAACGAATGAAATTGAGATTGTCTAGCTACCATTAGTATTTTAAGTTTGGTTATATTTAGAGTCATCTCCACACATGGGTATTTTTATAGGCAGAGCTTTCCCCACCTTCATTTTTAGAAAAATCTCAGTCCACATGAAACGCAAAACACACTGTGATGCATGTAAAGGGCATGCCAAAGCAGCATGTGGCGATAAAAGCCTTTCATGCGGAGTTTACACCAAACGTAGAATTAAGTATTTGCATGAGTAAATTGCATTCAAGTCAATGCAAATGTCAAAGAACAAAGACGGATTATCATCCTGTGGTGCGAACAAAGCAGAATTTTTCCGCAAACACGTGGAATTTCATATTCTGTGTTTGATGTGAACTTATCCAATCAGTTGGCCAATCCGAAAGGAGAAAACAGCACACACTCTTTGTGTTTTTAGTGGCCACACGACCACACTGTAACCAGAGTTGTCTGAATACTGTGTTTTCTTGTGCACTATTGACCAAACCACGTTGAAAAACTGCGGTTTTAAAAATACCTTTCGAGAAACAAATATAAATAATGGGTCCTAATGTACACTCAGCGCAATAAGGTGCAAGACGTGTTTGGTGCGATTTGTTGCAATTTTTAGATCAACACAACCCTAATTCCCATTTTCCACCACGTTCTTTAAATAGCAAATGCATTTGCACTACTTTGTGGACTCATGGGTGTGCTGGTCTAGAAACGAGGTGTGTTAAGGCGCAATGTTGGCGCGTTGCTTTTTTGAGGAACTAAAATAGACTGAGCAATAGACTAACTGAAAGCTGGTACAGCGCAGAGCACGTTAGTTGTGCACCTTAAATGCTTACACATTGCTTAATACACAAAGGATGTACAGCAATATGCAAATATCTTTACAAATGAAAAAGAAGGGGATTAAAATATTACAAAATATATTATTTTCTACTTTAATATAAAAACACTCCCTCCATGCCTTCTTTATGTCGGGGGGCTTTTTTATGAAGGTATTTTTGGTGCAAAACTCCCAAGCAGCTGTAAAAGTGTAATTTGAAGTTGTAAATAACAGCCACAAATGTGTATCATTACATTTGTGCTCGCAGAGCAAATTTGCAAATGTGTATCAGTAAATTTATACTCGAAGAGCAAACTTGCAAATGTGTATCAGTAAATTTATACTCGAAGAGCAAACTTGCAAATGTGTATCAGTAATTTTTGTACTCGCAGAGCAAACTAGCAAATGTGTATCAGTAAATTTGTACTTGCAGAGCAAATTTGCAAGTGTGTAGGTATTTTTTGTCTCCAACAAACACAACGTAACAGTTACACATTTTCAAATCCTTCAGTAAAGGTGCACAAATCCCATCGGATGAATCACAAATACAGAAACTCATCCACTCATGTTCTTTTGTTACAGTGAATATGGTGCAAAACACATTCACACACCTGCATCCAAAAATGTGAAGTCACAGACAAAACTTGCACATCTGTAGAGGATGAATGTGTATCCACGCAAAGAGCGCTTAATGCGTGTAGAAAGTTTGATTTATTTTTTTCTAGTCACGAACACAAATATGTTACAGCAACGGCTCGAATCTGCCACTACGAGTCTCAAGTGCTGTTTTTGTGGCTATTCTTTACAACTTCAAACTACACTTTTACAGCTGCTTGGGTGTTTTAAACCAAAAATACCTTCATACTTTTTTCAGTTTATTCATGATAGTTTGCTTTTGTATAATGTTATTATTATTATTAGTATTATTATGCATATTTATATTTGTTTTAATAAAAACAAGCTGTTGGGTTTTGGGTGTGTTTGAATATAACTCACCACACTTTGTTGTTATTGTTCATTTCTATGTTTGTTGGAAGTTAGAACTGAATTTAGAAATAGTTTTGAAACAAATCTTTGCGCTTAACCATCAAAATAAATTTGCAGGCTTATAAATGTCTTCAGTTGAGTGCGTACAACACCATTTCCTTCTCCTTGAAAGTAAAGGAGTAAAGTAAAGAGTATAAGTAAAGTAAAGAGAAGTAAGAGGTCGAATGGAGGAGGCTCATTCTTTATCCTCGTGCTGCAGATGGTCTGTTTAACTGTTTTCTCGCTATTGAAGCGTTCAGTTTTTTCACTTACAAAGTCCGCCATGTAAATAGCAAACGCGCAATGGCAACTGACTCTTAAAGGGAATGTGAAATGAGACTCTAATTGATTTAATGCACGTTATGCTCAAAACACACCTATAACTCATTAAGAGAATAAGCACAACCCTGTTAGACCATGTGCTGCGGCGCAGAGCGTATTTTTCCGTCCCTAAAATAGCCCAATGTTTGCGTGGAAAGGGACAAAGTCACACCAATTGTACATCAGAGATCATAATATATAACCCTAATTGTCACAATATGACTTTTCAATTTGACATTTCAATTTAAACATGTGGTGACACGGTGGCTCAGTGGTTAGCACTGTAGCCTCACAGCAAGAAGGTCGCTGGTTTGAGTACCGGCTGGGTCAGTTGGCATTTCTGTGTGGAGTTTGCATGTTCTCCATGTGTTTGCGTGGATTTTTTCTCCGGGTGCTCCGGTTTCCCCTACAGTCCAAAGACATGCAGTGTAGGGGAATTGAAACTAAATTGAGCATAGTGTATGTGTGTGAATAAGTGTGTATTGATGTTTCCCAGTACTGGGTTGCAGCTGGAAGGGCATCCGCTATGTAAAACATATGCTGGATAGGTTGGTGGTTCATTCCACTGTGGTGACCCCTGATAAATTAAGGGACTAAGCCGAAAGAAAATAAACGAATGAATGAATTTAAACTTGTATTTGTATCTAACAATCAAGACTTTGTTTTTCATAACAAAGTCTGTATCGCAAATTTATATTTACAAACTACATGACTAACTTCATATTTAGCTGTAATTTATTTCTTAAACTTTAGATTTTTTGAAATTTATACACCTTGCAACTGCAACTTTTTTCTCATAACAGCAACTTTATCTCACGGCAGGGATTTACATATATTACACCACAAAGTGACTTAAAAATTCACTTGATTTAAATTCAAAACCTAAAAACTCCTTAGTCATCCTAATTCAAAATCTCCTGAGTAATAAAAAAACAACCTCCCAGCAAAACATTTACCCTCTCTGATGTTTTACAAAGCCTGCATTTTTTTAAATTAACAATGTAGCATAGCATACAGTTGAAATCAGAATTATTAGCCCCCCTGTATATTCCCCCCCCCCCAATTTCTGTTAAACTTAAACACATTTATTTTCAACACATTTCTAAACATACTTTTAATAACTCAATAATAGTTACCAATAACACATTTCTTTTATCTTCTAATTAGCCATGATGACGGTACATACACTCACCGGCCACTTTATTAGGTAAACCTGTCCAACTGCTCGTTAACGTAAATTTTTAATCAACCAATCACATGGCCAACCAATCACATGGCAGCAACTCAATGCATTTAGGCATGTAGATATGGTCAACTTTGAACGTAGCATGGTTGTTGGTGGCAGACAGGCTGGTCTGAGTATTTCAGAAACTGCTGATCTACTGTGATTTTCACACACAACATTCTCTAGGTTTTACAGGGAATGGTCCGAAAAAGAGAAAATATCCAGTGAGCGACAGTTCTGTGGGTGCAAGTGCCTCGTTGATGCCAGAGGTCAAAGGAAAATGGCCAAACTGATAAAGAGGCATCAGGTATGCAGAAGAGCATCTCTGAATGAACAACATGTCGAACCTTGAGGCAGATGGGCTACAACAGCAGAATATCACACCGGGTGCCACTCCTGTCAGCTAAGAACAGGAAACTGAGGCTACAATTCGCACAGGCTCACCAAATTTGGACAATAGAAAATTGGAAAAACGTTGCCTTGTCTGATGAGTCTTGATTTCTGCTGCGACATTAGGACGGTAGGGTCAGAATTTGGCATCAAAAACATGAAAGCATGGATCCATCCTGCCTTGTATCATCTGGTGATGGTGGTGGTGTAATGGTGTAAGGGGATATTTTCTTGGCACACTTTGAGACCATTAGTTTCAACTGAGCATCATGTAAACGCCACAGCCGACACTGTGAAAAATGCAGGGTTCCACACAATTCATTCATGTTGTCCCAACACAAGTTGATTAAGTTAACTTAAAACTTTTAACCCATTTATGTGGATTGAGCATAAAAAATGAAGTTGTCCCAATGAAATCTCAAGAGTTGTGTTGTTTCAGCTCATTTTAAATAAGTAGTTTGAATGAGCAAAATAAAAATTTGAGTGGAGTATTGTTGCTGACCATGTCCATCCCACAACAGTGTACCCATCTTTTAATGGATACTTCCAGCAGGATAATGCGGCATGTCATAAAGCCCGAATCATCTCAGACTGGTTTCCTGAACATGACAGTGAGTTTACTGTACTAAAATGGGCTCCACAGTCACCAGATCTCAAACCAATAGAGCATCATGGATGTGCAACCAACAAATCTGCAGCAACTGTGTGATGCTAACATGTCAATATGGACCAAGATCGCTGAGGAATATTTCCAGTATTTCTTTGTTGAATCTCTGCCACGAAGGATTTAGGCAGTTCTGAAGGCAAAAGGGGTTCAACCCAGTACTAGTAAGGTGTACCTAATAAAGTGGCCGGTAAGGGTAATATTTTACTAAATATTTTTCAAGAAACTAGTATTTCGCTTAAACTGGTTAATTAGGTTAATAAGGCAACTTAGGGTAATTAAGTAAATCATTGTATTTGAGAGGTTTGTTCTGTTAAAGGTGATCATAATTATGACCTTAAACTCGATTAAAAAATAAAATAAAAACTGATTTCATTCTAGCCAAAATAAGACTTTCTCCAGAGGAAAGCAAATTATAGGAAATACTGTGAAAATTTGTCTGTTAAACATTTTTTTTTACTTCAACTGTATGTCAAAAATAAGCTTTGTCAGTTTGACGACTTTTCATTCTTTCTTTTACTGCATGCTCTGCCAAGATTGATTTGAGCGTCTATACTTCAGCAGAGGCATCTGTCTTGTCCTGTAAGTCAAATGCACAGTTGACCTGTGTGTATCGTAGCCTATTTTCTGCTCACCCTGAGTGTGTACTGGTGAGCACTTTGAGGCTGGCGGCATTGCGGAGGAGCTTGTCGAGTGTGCTGACGATCTGTCCGAAACGCGGCCTCATGTTGCGCTCCTTCACCCAGCACTCCAACATCAGCTGGTGCAGAACCGCTGGGCAGTCCATGGGTGGAGGCAGCCTGTAGTCCTGCTCCACTGCGTTCATCACCTACAGCATCAACACACACACCAATTACACTGTCCTTTCACATTAGCGCAAACTCAACTCTGTGAAGAGTTTTATTAGGCACACTATATTTCTGTATGCGGCTGGAGAGCTACAACGGTTAAAACGTAATAAAGATTAATAGCGTTGAAACATCCTTCTGAGGATAAAACCTACTGCATTGTGCTTGTTATAAAATCACTGAATGGAGAGAAAAGAGCTCATGTTTTTTAACAGAAAATGGTCAGTTGCGAAATGATGGATATTATAATGTCACATTTTAGCACATAATTAAAATCAATAGTGGTAAGGGTACTGAAATATCGTACTCAAGTAACAGTACCATTACATGCCCAAAAATGTAGCGCAAGTAGAGTAAAAGTATCTGTTGTAAATATTACTCAAAGTATGAGTAAAAAGTAGTCCTTTAAAAAGTACTCAATAGCATTACAATGTGAAAGGCGGAGGCGCATGCATGTGTGTGCAAACGTAACATTCTGTAGTGCATTTAGTTATCAATTAAGGTCAATTGACGGTTTTCTGTCATCATACAGAAAACATCCTTCATATTCTCATCAGTGTCACTGCGTGTAAAGATTTTGGACATCTTCTTGGACATGTTTCCAAACGGTTGCTGCATTTATAATGCATCCATGTCTTGAGGTTGTATACTAGGATGCGATTTAGTTTCTATGTGCGATTTGATTGGACAGGAATCACGTGACTGGTTTTTCTACTTAGTCAATCACGATAGGCAAGAAAAATTAAAAGTAGTGACTACAGATTGAGGGAAAATAGTGGAGTAAAAGTAAAGATACAGCACTAAATGTAATCAAAACTACTTAATAAATTGCAGCTCCTGAGGAAAACTACTCAATTACAGTAATTTGAGTATTTGTAATTCGTTACTTTACACCACTGATTAAAATATTGAGATTGGGAATTGTGTTAAGCGCTCAAAGGACTTCACATTTAGCATTGTTATAGCACTAGAACTACTACTACTCATTGCCATTGCCGTTATACTTCTGCTATTAGTAATGTGTTTATTCAAATTTATTCAGTATATTTGTACTATAGTATACTGTATTATACTAGCATTCCTATATACTGATTTAAGTACATGCATTTTAAAAATGCAGTTCCAGTTAATCAAATTGGTAAAAAACATGAATTACAATGAATAATAATAATATTAATAATAATAATAATAATTGTAATAAATAATAATAATGATGATGATAACATAACAATGATAATAATAATAATATTTATAATAAATAATAATAATGATGATGATGATGATGATGATAATATAATGATAATAATAATTATAATAATAAATATTTGTAATAAATACAATAATAATAGTAATGAGAATAATAATAATTATTATTATTATTAATTACAAATATTATTAAATTATAATTTATTACAAATATCATTATTATTATTATTATTATTATTATTATTATTATTATTATTATTATATAAACTATATTTATGTACTTTTTTTCAATGTTAATTAAAATATTAATCCTAATTTTAATTAATAATACATAATATTAAAGTCAAAATGTGTATTGAAAAACAAATATTTTTAAAGTAACACGCACTATAAATATGTGTACATTTATTATTTTATTCATCATATTAATTATATTATTCACTATATTGTTATTATTATCATTTATTAATTATACAATAACAGTATTTTGGATCCATATTCGGGCTGCACCGTATATCATTTCAGCATCGATATCGCAATGTGATCATCCACAATTGTCAAATCACAGAATATGCAATGTTGAATCTATATAATTGATAATTTAGCAAATGTTTTTGCAAAGGCCTTTTATTTTAAACCATTTAAAATGGTGCTGTTTGAAGCTGAAAAATTAATAACGATTGAACTGTTTATACAACAAAGACTGCAGTATTATTTTACGTTTGACTATTTAATTACCATATACTTGAATACAGTCAAATTCCTCGGAAATTTGTATGTTTTTATTTATTGAATTTGTCTATGCTTGTAGATTGTTTATTATATTTTAAGACATTTCAGGCCTATACAGATTCATCCCAATCAATCTGAAATTATGACCCCCCCCCCCCCCCCCCCCCCCAACCCCAATAATTATTCAAGTCATCTAGTGAAATTGTATTCACATCGAAATATATCGCAGAATAAAAAAATTGCAATGTTAGATTTTTCTAATATCATGCAGCCCTAATCCAATTAAACTACAATACAACCATTTACCTACTTTCTATGCATACTTATTCAGTAACATTTCTTTCTGATCATCTTAACTTAAATGTGATGTAAACATGGTTTGATGAGAGCATAAGAAGCTGACGTACGTCTTGATTGCTCATGTCCCAGTATGGCCGCTCTCCGAATGACATCACTTCCCACATCACTATGCCATAGCTCCACACGTCACTGGCCGAGGTGAACTTCCTAAAGGCGATGGCCTCAGGAGCCGTCCAGCGAATCGGGATCTTCCCACCCTACAATACAACACATGGAGAAATGGTTACATTCAAAACACGCGCGCACACACACACACACACACACACACACGCACGCACGCACACATACACACACATTAACACCACTGGAGTCAATAGATGCCTAATTAGAGAGAAGACTCAGCTCCAGCTCATTAATCTGAGATAAAAGCATTTTGCAAAACACACACAGATATGACCTGCTGACCATCATATACAGACCAACACTCTTTTCTACATCACATATTAAGGGGTCTACTTTAACGATCTAGGTGTAAAGTCTAAGGTGCATGGCGCAAAAGCATTAAGGGCATGTTTGAACCCACTTTTGCCATTTTAAGGAAGGAAAAATTCTCTCTGCACCCTGGAGCATGGTCTAACAGGGTTGTGCTGATTCTCTTAATGAGTTCTGGGTGTGTTTTGAGCGTAATGTGCATTAAACCAATCAGAGTCTCATCTCCCATTGCCTTTAAGAGTCAGTTGCATCGCACCATGGTGCTTTTGCTATTTACATGGCAGACTTTGTAAGTGGAAAAACTGAATGCTTTACTAGCAAGTAAACACTTAAACAGACCCAGTGGCGGATTTAGGCATGGGCAATATGGGCGATCGCCCAGGGCAGCATCTTGCTAGGGGTGGCATGGAGACTCAACACCCCCCTCTTTACTTTAACGAAAGGGCGGCACGAACGCCGGTATCTTACAAGGGGCAGCATGGAGACTCAACACCCCCCCCCCTCCTCTTCACTTTCGTCCGCGAAAGGGTGGCATTAGCGCCGGTATCTTACAAGGGGCGGCATGGAAACTCAATTAATTATTAATAGATATTATTATCAATTAATTATAAAAACAAATATAAATATGCATATATTAAATAATACTGCTAATATTAATAATAATAATAAACATTATACTAATGCAGTGGTTTTTATGTAGAAAATAATTTTTGTAAATTTTTATCTTTTTTTTTTCATATGTAAAGATATCTGTGTATTGCTGTACAGTCTGTGTGTATTAAGCATTTGTACCCATATAGGCGCATAACTAGCGCTCTGTGGCGTGGTCTATTTCAATTTCTTAAAAAAGCAACACGCCAACAATGGTCCTTTAAACACCTCCTTTATAGACGAGAACACCCATGAGTCCACAAAGTGGCGCAAAGTCATTTGCTATTTAGACACTGTGGTGCAAAAACTTAGGAATGCATTCAAAAATCCGTTTTCCTGAATCCTTTTTTTTTTTGCATTCTGGGTATATTTGGACTCAATAAATCAACATTTCAACACACAAGGTTTTTCAGCTAAATCCATATTACACTGTGAAAAATATCTGTTATCTAACGGTTTCTGTATTAAGTGATTAGAAAGCATTTTCCGTTTAAAAATCAACTCTACAGTTTAACAAAGTGACTTGTATTAAAATTTGAGCTGTTTGAAAAAAATATAATGTATTAGAAATAGTATATAAACAATATATAAATAACAGAACTGTACTGGCAGTTTATTACAAGTTTTTTATACGGTATATATACACAACACCAACCCAGACAATATATCACTTTAAAGTATTAATAACATTAAAAAAAGTGACTTTTTCAAGCTTTTCAGGGTTAAAAGTAGTTGGAAGAAAGATCAAGGTCCCATGAGTCAATTTAAATGCACAAATAATGGGGATAAATAACAAATAAAAACATTAATCACAAAATACTGCTAATTTACAGATTTTCTTTGAATAAAAGCAGTTATTAATTTTTAAACCCAATTTAAAGGACAAAATTATTAGCCCCTTTAAGTTATATTGTTTGTTTTAGCTTACAAATGCAAAGATTGAATAACCAGAAATCAGTACTGTATTTATTTATTTATTATTAAGTGGTGTAAGTGAGACCAGCAGGGGGCGCTCAACCTGCGGTCTGTGTGGGTTCTAACGGAGTAGGGTCTGTCTGCGAACTGCAAGACAGGGGTGTAACATGAAGGGGCGTAACTTGAAATTATGAAGACAAGTCAACGTCTATACCTACCACCTAACCATCATCGTTTTAAATGTTTACACCTTCCCCAAACCTAAACCCAACCATCATAGTTATTAACGTCTACACCTACCCCAACCCTAAACCCAACCAT
Organism: Danio aesculapii; assembly: GCF_903798145.1. Classification (NCBI taxonomy): domain Eukaryota; kingdom Metazoa; phylum Chordata; class Actinopteri; order Cypriniformes; family Danionidae; genus Danio; species Danio aesculapii. The sequence goes on along the minus strand of NC_079436.1, from coordinate 8,252,729 downwards.
CATAGTTATTAATGTCTTCACCTACCCCAACCCTAAACTCCACCATCATAGTTATTAACGTCTACACCTACCCCACCCCTTAACCCAAAAAATCAGCTATTAATGTCTACACCTACCCTAATTCTAAACACAACCATCATAGATATTAACGTCTACACCTACCCCACCCCTCAACCCAAAAAATCAGCTATTAACGTCTACACCTACCCCAACCCTAAACTCCACCATCATAGTTATTAACGTCTTCACCTACCCTAACCATCATAGTTATTAACGTCTTCACCTACCCCAACCATCATAGTTATTAACGTCTACACCTACCCCAACCCTAAACCCAACCATCATAGTTATTAACGTCTACACCTACCCCACCCCTTAACCCAAAAAATCAGCTATTAATGTCTACACCTACCCTAATTCTAAACCCAACCATCATAGATATTAACGTCTACACCTACCCCACCCCTCAACCCAAAAAATCAGCTATTAACGTCTACACCTACCCCAACCCTAAACTCCACCATCATAGTTATTAACGTCTACACCTACCCCACCCCTTAACCCAAAAAATCAGCTATTAATGTCTACACCTACCCCAATTCTAAACCGAACCCAAAAAATCAGCTATTAACGTCTACACCTACCCCAACCCTAAACCTAACCATCATAGTTATTAACGTCTACATCTACCCCACCCCTTAACCCAAAAAATCAGCTATTAACGTCTACACCTTCCCCAAACCCAAACCCAACCATCAGTTTTTAACGCAGTCGCAAGTTGCTTGCCATTGTACTTTTATTTGCAACCACAGGGGTGACGCAGAGTAAGCTAACTCCCATGACAAAGCGGATGAAGAAGTCAGCGAGGGGAGATGCATGGTGGATATAATAATATATCACATGAATTGGTTGTGGATAAATTTGAAGAAAACTCATGAAAACATTTGGTGAAAATGTTCTCTTGAAAGTCATCTTCCAACAATATCTCGTTGTGACGCCTCGCATGGTTCAATCGGATCTTGATAACTGCAAGTTCCGCCTCTCTAACTTACTACAAGTTACACCCCTTCATTTTACGCCCCCGTCTTGCAGTCCGCAGATAGATACACTTGTCCTAACAGCTCAGTATTGATGGGGACACTATACTGCTCAGTGAGCACCGTCTTTGAGAAAACAGAGGTCCTGACTTTCTGTGATCGTTAAAAATCCCAGGATGTCCTTCAGAAAAAAGTAGGGGTTTAACCCTGGCATCCTGGCCAAATATGTCAACTGTCCTCTGTTCATCATGGCCTCTTAAACATCGCCATATCATAATTGGCTTCATCATTCTGTCTCCTCTCCACCACTTGTGTGTGGTGTGCGGTCGTGTCCTTCAGTGTTCAGAAAAGTGCTATATAAATATAAGGAATTATTATTATTATTATTTATTTATTTATTCATTTATTTTTATTAAATTTTTGTCTTTATTTGGCCAATCTCTGTTCTGGACCTGCATACAAATTGCACTGCGACAATTTTATGCTACAAAGTGTGTAAAGAGAATTTACAGACCCCAGAGAGACTGAATAAAAAGGTAACTGACAACTAATGTAACAAATATTGATCTTTGTTTTCCTTAAATGAAAATATGTTTACTAAATTAAAATGTTTTAGCGGAAAAAACCTCTGTCAGTTTTAATTTTAGCCCATGTTTATGGATTTGGAGCCTAAAGAGATCACACTAGGGATATCCAGATCCGATCATGTGATAGGAAATCGTGCCCGATTTCAGACTCGATCGAAATCGAACGTTACCTCCCGATCAGGACTCGAATATATATGCATATTATAATTTTTTTAGCACATCTATAGTTATGTTGTGGCACAGAGTTAGACCTCTTTCTTGACTCAACACAGAAACAGCAATGACAAAGTAGAACACGGAAGCAGCTTGAAGCGGAAAGCGCGAGTGTGTCTGTGGTCTGGAGGTATTATAAAGTTGATGATGAAAACATTGCCATAGCAAACTGTGAGATGTGTAAACTTGGGATTGCCTGCCTGGTATTTTAAGTTGAAGTTACTTTGAGGTAACATCCAGAATCGGTTTATCTCAGTTTAGCTCTTCTATATTCTTTTTTAATGTATCAGAAGTATCGGATCGGGTTTCGGTATCACTAGAAACTAAGAAATCAAATGACTTGGACTCGATGGCAAAAAAACTTGACATTCCTAGTTCACACACACAAAAAAGGTCAAATTCTGTCATCATTTACTCATCCTACACTGTTTTTCCTAAACAAGTTCCAGTTTCTTTTATTTGTTGTACACAAAGGAAGATATTCTGAAGAATATTAGGTAAACAACAGCTATTAACTTCCATAGTAATTTTTTGTTCCTAATATCAATATCAATGGCTGTTTTTCTCCAACATTCTTCACATTATCTTGTTTTGTGTTCAACACAAGAAAGATAACCACTTGAATGTGAGTAAACGATGAAGAAATGTTCATTTTAAGTTCTATTCCTTTAGTATGTTTCAAAATGTCCAAATAAAACGAGCAGGCTCTATGCTAACTTCATCTGTGAAAAAGCTAAAGCTAACTAAAGTGAGAATAAGCATCTACTCGTACTAAATATATCTGAAAAACTCAGTGGAAAAAGCTTAGTAATCCTGATGCTAAAATAAACAACATTTAACGCTGAAACCAACAACGTGAACGAATAGGCTAATCAATACACTAATCCAAACAAAGTACTAGCTAAACGAGCATGCTAGCTATAAATCTTCACTCCCACTAGCATCGACAGGAATGTTTACTCAACATTTTTAGGCAAAAGAGTTGATGTAGATGCTGAAGTGAAAGGAACTGTATGAGATTCTAGTCAGTCAGTTCCCTTATTTGTAGCCTATCATGTCGGCTACAGTGAACAAGCCTTCACGTACTGTACTCTACTGACTACATCCATATGTTTCCAGCAGACAGAGATACTGTAGAGACAGGCTTCTGCACATATCACGTCTGCCATCTGTACTCTCCATTCTGATGGTCAAGGCTGTTCTTATCAATTCGCAATGCGCACCGTAGCTGCGAAGCGAAGATATCGCTACACTTCTCTTTGGCACCTTGATAAAATGTTCTCTGAATTTCCTCAAAGCTAATAGAAATGGAGTTTTTCACAAGGTCTTTTTGGTTATTATGCTAACAAAGACAGTAAATACTAAAATGGTTTTCAGACATGTATTAGACGCATATGCGAGGTATTCATATTATTGAATAATATACTGTATATATGGTAACACTATAGTTCTAGTCACAAATTATGCTATTAGCTACTGACTAATTAGCAGTCTATTATTAAAACTAGTGCTGTCAAATGATTCATCGCATCCAAGATTTATATTTATGCATATATGTATAAACACACACACACACACAAACACACACACACAAACACACACAACAAAAGACATACATTTTTATATAAATTATTTAATTCATTCATTTTCCTTCAGCTTAGTCCCTTTATTCACCAAGGGTCGCCACAGCGGAATGAACCGCCAACTTATCCAGCATATGTTTTACAAAGCGGATGCCCTTCCAGCTGCAAACCAGCAAGTAGTTAATAGTTAGAATTGGTAACCTAAACCAAAGTGTGTATAACTGGTCGAATACAAATTCTTCATTGCAAAGATTACAGAGCCATCTATGTTAGCTTAGATGATAATGTGTATCATTAGTATCTTAATGGCTGATCATCATAATATCAATAGGCAATCTCATGGTACTCTGACAAAAGCCATGATATTGAACGATTGCGCTGCACTGCTGAATCAAATCCAATACTTCTTTCTTTCGTGTTTTGCTTCTAGGATGTCGCACTTTCTTGCCAAATACGATGTGCATTTCATTGCAGTTTTGCTTTTGAGAGTCATTCGTAATGGAATGAAGTCTCCCATCATACATTACTCACTGCCCTTGAGCAAAAATAGATATTAGATCAATTGTGCTCCAATTTTCTTCATTTCAAGGTTATAATTATGGCCAGTCAGATGAAAAAAATGCTAAACAAATTCTAATATTTTCTGCCTCATTACATGTTGACATGTACAGTTGAAGTCAGAATTATTAGCCCCCTTTAATTATTATTTTTTTTTAATATTTCCCAAATGATGTTTAACAGAGCAAGGAAATGTTCACAGTATGTCTGATAATAGTTTTTCTTCCTTATTTGTTTTATTTAGGCAAGAATAAAAGCAGTTTTTATTTTTTAAATCCATTTTAAGGTCAAAATTATTAGCCCCTTTAAGCTAATTTTTTTGATAGTTTAACAAACCATCATTATACAATAACTTGCCTAATTACCCTAACCTGCCTAGTTAACCTAATTAACCTAATTAAGCCTTTAAATGTCATTTTAAACTGTATAGAAGTGTCTTGAAAAATATCTAGTCAAATATTATTTACTGTCATCGTGGCAAAGATAAAATAGATCAGTTATTAGAAATTAGTTATTAAAACTATTAGATTTAGAAATGTGTTGAAAAAAACTTCCGTTAAACATAAATTGGGGAAAAAAAGAAACAGGGGGGCTAATAATTCAGGGGGTGCTAATAATTCTGACTTCAACTATACATAAAACATACAAACATGAAAATTAAACAGCACAAAAAAAATCGGAAAACAATAATTACGAATAATAACAATGGAATAACACAAGGAGAAAGTACTGAACTATTGAAATGTATTTAATACTACATAAAAGGAATTTTTGGTGATGGCAGCTTAAAGACGCCTCTTATATGGAGTCACATGCATTGCTCAGGTGTGAGTTTTTCACAGACTTCAACTGAGTGTAAAAAACTTGATGTTCTGTGAGTCCCTTCTATTAAATCTGATCTTTAATTTGTATTTTCTATTGGATTCAGATCGGGTGATTGGCTGGGCCATTCTGCAGCTTGATTTTATTTCTCTGAAACCATTTGAGACTTTTCTTGGCTGTGTTTTGGATCATTGTCTTGCTGAAATGTCCACCCTGGTTTCATCTTCATCCTGCTGCTAATCTAGATGTTGGACTGAAGCAGCTAATATTGATATACACTTAGGAAGGTTAGAGGGTTGTTGAATAAATACTGAGAGATTTCAGCTGGTGTCTGGGCTTTCAACACCTCCCTTTCTTCATGTGTTCAATACTTTTCCCTTCGTCATTTCCTTTTTTTACGCATAACTTAATTTATAAACGAATTAGATTTGTTTTCATTGCACATATGAATTTCTTTGGTTGTTACCAACATCTGGTGAAAATATCAAGTCAACAGCACCATTAGAAATATGTTTTCTGAGAAAAATGGTCAGATCGGTACAAACTATTTTCCACAATTTAAAGAGAAAACCCCTAACACATCTTGTTTTGAAGTCCTTCAGGGCATCAAGTGTTATTTACATGTGTCAAACCCCTCCAACCCCCCTCCCCCCTGTAATTCACACACTAATTATTTACTATTAATAAGCAGAAAACCTATTGTTTGTTTGAAGAAAAAGTCATAAATAATAGCTAATATTGTAAATTGGTCCACAAATTAAAGTATGATCTGCTTTTTATTAATGAAAATAAATTATTAATTAAAGGGATAGTTCACCCAAAAATAAAAAAACTGGCATTATTTACTCATCTTTGACTTGTTCCAAACCTGTTTGAGTTTTTTTTTTTTTTTTGTAACACAGAAGAAGATTAGAAAACTGTAACCATTGACTTCCATAGTATTTTTCTAGCTTTTCCTACTATGGAAGTCAATGGTTACCGGTTTCCAGCATTCTTCTATCTTTTTTGTTCAACCAAAGAAAAAAAAAACATTCAAACAGATTTGAAACAAGTAAAAGGAGAGTAAAGGATTTTTGGGTGAACTATCCATTTAAATGTATTGTTAAATTGATTTATTTATTTTTATTATCTTTTTTTATCTATTTTTTAAAGTGAAGAGGCTAAAATAAGCTGTAATAGGCATTCCAGAATTAGTTGGAACAAAAATATATGCATTATTAAATGTGACATCTGTACTCACCAATGAGCTGGTATAGGTGGGGTCTGATGAGTTGTCATCTAAAAAGCGGGAGAGGCCAAAATCGGACACTTTGCACACCAGGTTGCTGTTGACAAGCACATTTCTGGCAGCCAGGTCACGATGGACGTAGTTCATGTCGGACAGATACTTCATGCCAGCTGCGATCCCCCTCAACATGCCTACCAGCTGCGTTACAGTAAACCTGCCATCGTTCAGCTGAAGGAAAGAGTACAATAAAAGAGGGAGAGTGACATTAACAGATGTAAACACAACACTACAGCGGTTCTGCTCCTTCTAATCAGCCTGACTTTGACGGTGCGTTCGGACTAATTCTGTTCACAGCAGCTCATAATCTTCTTCAGAGAATCGGGATGCCAATGCTATGAAGAAGTGTCTCCACAAAACTCCACAAAAGCTAATCCTTATGGAGGAATTTCCTCCGCAATAGGGCTGAATACTTGAAAGCGTAATTCAATTACACACTTTGCAAAGAATATCAAAGCCACATGTTTTCATTTTTCATATTCTGAACAGAGAAAGACTGAAGCAGTTGTGGAGAAAAGTGGTGGATTGAAAAAGAAAATGGGAACATAAATTGCAAACAACCATCTAATTGTAATGTTTTTGTACATACTCGCAAACTGAATAAGCTTATTACCGTCATCTTTTGTTGTTATATTAATGGCTGTGCGCCCAATAAAAACTTGACTAATTAGAAAACAACCCATTTTCAAAATAAATACAGGTTCGCATGCAAGACAGAAGATTTTTGTAGTGTTTTACAGGCTTTTGGAAATTAAAATCTAATAGTATATACTGTATATATATATTTTCCAGCCAAAAGTGTAAACTTGTGATCACACCAGTGTGATTAGTTCGTTTACTGGATCTCGTAATCAGTTTCTAAATTCAAATCTGCTTTCCCATGATGGATATCGTTCACAATTTATATCACAACATGGCATCATGTTTATTTTAGGTTTCAGACCTTTAAACACACAAAATACTCGCAAAACATAGCATTTATGGTTTGCTTTAACACACACTGCTGTCTATAGAGACAGCATTTATAATTATTTTTAAACATAATCAGACAATTTGCTTTATTTACATCAAATAAACACTGTTTAGGTTACAAGGATATTCCCAGCAGGCACCGGACGTCATGCAGATGTAAAATTGATGTTTTGAATTTTGTTCGTATGTGAAAATTGAATTAATGTTAGAACCCAAGACGTTGGATTTTGGTTAGATAATGCCAAAACCTATTATCAACCAAAGATCAACATCTACTGTTGTTAGACTTTAACACTGTATGGATGTCACATGACATTAAAGTGACGCTGTATTTTAGTTAGGTAATTACACAATATAAAACCAACCAAAGATAAATGTCTACTGATGTTAGATTTATCATGCCGTTAAAATTATGTTGGATTTTAGTTAGTAAATGCCACAGCCTAAAATCAACCAAATATTAACACCAGCTCACCTCAGGATTAGATGTCAGCTGACGTCACTATTAGACAGCAAATATACGTTAAATTTTGGTCACCTGACATCGCAACCAAAACAGAACTAAAGATCAACAAACTTTCATGTATTCATGGATGTCTGCGAATTAACAAATTTACAAAAGTTGTAAATCCAGCAGCTGCAATCTCTCCACTGATGCGCAGGCTAACATGGTGGCTTGATATCAATCAAATCAAATTTTAGAAAAAATAAAAATCAATCAAATAACTTGATCATTAAGCTGTTTAAATCACAAAATACATGCTTTTACACATATTTGAGAAATATAATTATTATTAATTAGGATGCTTGTTGAAAAAGGAAAAAAGAAACAGTTGCAGTGTGTCGCGAGGTAAACTTAATGTGTTGCTGTTTTTAAAAGCAATACGTTCTAAATAATGGTCACATAAAAAAAAATAACTCAGCAGGAGTGTTTAAAACTTATGTATCAAAAGGTTAAATTGATAAAAGTGAAAAGAAATATTTTAAATTATAAAGATTTATTTTTTAGACCTTTCAAGTCTTCAAAGGACAAAATCGTTCAAAAAAATTTTCAAAAGTTTCTAGAAAAATATTACAGTACAACAACTATTATTAACATCGACAACTTTGTTATATTAAAATGGTTTCTGAAGGACCATGTGACACTGAGGACTATAATGATGGCAAAAAATTCAGCTTTGTCTCAGAGTAATAAATTACATTTAGGCCTCATGACGCAATATTACATGTAATGTGACAAGATTCCATCAACAAGCAATGTGTAAGGTGACAAACGTGACGCGACCAATGTGGGGCATGTTCCCTTAAAAGAGTAATTAGTTATAGTTACTAGGTACTTCTCACAAATAGTAACTGAGTTACCTATTTATAAAAGTGACAAATTACCAGGGTAATTAACTATTGTGTTACTTAAAAAAAAAAAATTGTCAAATGACTATAAAAAATATAAAACATTATACACTAATCTACACTATTTTAATGTTCTTGTAGGACAATGTAAGAGACAACCATCAAATTCAACATATCATTATAAATACTATCATTACTATAGTTGCACAATAAAATTTGCATGCTCGCATGAAAACTGCTATAGTGTTCTCAATTATAGTAATGCACATTTCATTGTCAGTATCGGTAATAGCGAAACAGTAACTTATTTGATTACTCGTTACTGAAAAAAGTATCGTCAATTGGTAACGATGTTTATTTATAGCACCGTTATTCCCATCACTGGACGTGACAACAGAAAGATTTCAATATAAGCCCCCACGTTCCCAACGAAATGGTTTATAATCTAATTAATACATATTTAACCTTATTAAAAGTAAACGGTTACAACTTTCATTTTCTGTTTCTAGTTATTTTATTTCCAAGATCTAAGGTGAACTATCTGCTGCTGCTTTCAGTAGTGTGGCAATAAATGTTGTGAAAAATTTGTTCAAACTCATTTAACACTGAATAAAGCACATAATCAGTACCTGAGGTGATCATTGTCATTGTAGTTTATGCTGTTGTTTTGCAGTGATGTTGTGGAAATCGACACAGTTTCTAAAACAGAAAATTTGTGCGTTCCCACCACTGATAGTTAGGACAAAAACAACTCCTTTTAACATTGAAAATATGTTCTTTTCTTGAGTTGCATGTAGTTAGGACATGGTGTAAGAGAAAATGGATGTAAAAATGTAATGCTACAGCCCAAGTTCTAGTGTTGAAGAGACCTCTACGAGAAAATTCACAAGTCTGCTGTTCACAAATAGCACATGCTTCATGCTAAGCCCTGAAGCAAAAGGACATCATCATCACGTCTGTAGCCATTCTCACTTGGTTTCTCTCCAATGACGATAAACATTCTGGTACAAGATTTTGATGTTGATGTTTTTTCTTCTTCTAAAGTTGAAGATGAATCATGCCAAAGCTTGCTCTTCTAGATATTTTTAGAAGCGTGTTTGTGTGTTTGTGTGGAAAACGAGCGCGCTTGTGTCCCTGGCTGGACTTTGTGTGAGCACAAGCTGTGCTGTAAGAAGATCAGGGGCTGCTTGGGTGGGTTTTTAAGCTGTGTCATTTACAGGCGGGGTGAGACCACCTCATCTCTGAAAGCCTGTTTACACCTGCTAATGGCATGCCTTTTGGCCAGTCGGATATACAAGTTCATATTTGGATTTTGCATACATTAAAGATATGTCATAAATGCAACCTATTTTTTCAAAATATAGCGAAAAAGGCCATTTTTTTTTAGAATTATTGGAATTACAAAAATGTACATATGTTATATACAGATATAGTTATATACAGTTGACGTCAGAATTATTAGCCCCCCTTTGAATTTTTTTTTCTTTTTTAAATATTTCCCAAATTATGTTTTCACAAAAATTTGCAATATTTTTTATATTCTTTATTTCTTTATTTTCTTATTTTATTTCTTATTTGTTTTTGTTTTTTGGGCTAGAATAAAAGCAGTTTTTAATTTTTTATGAACCAGTTTAAGGTCAAAATTATTAGCCCCTTTAAGCTATTTTTTTTTCCGACTGTCTACATAACAAACCATCGTTATACAATAACTTGCCTAATTACCCTAACTTTCCTTAACATATTTATTTACCTTAACATATGTACACTACCTGACAAAAGTCTTGTCATTGATTCCAATTGTAAAAGCAACAAATAATAACTTGACTTCTAGTTGATCATTTTGACAAGTGGTAGAAGTTAGATTTTTCTGATGAATCATCTGTTGAGCTGCATTCCAATCGTCACAAATACTACAGAAGACCTATTGGAACCCGCATGGACCCAAGATTCTCGCCGAAATCAGTCAAGTTTGGTGAAGGAAAAAAATCATAGTTTGGGGTTATTCTCATTATGGGGTCATGCGAGAAATCTGTGTATGGCAACATCAACAGCCTGAGGTATCAAGACATTTGGGCAAATTCTTCAGTAGGATAGCGCTCCTCATACTTCAGCCTCCACATCAAAGTTCCTGAAAGCAAAGAAGGTCAAGGTTCTCCAGGATTGGCCAGCCTAGTCACCAGACATGAACATTATTGAGCATGTCTAGGGTAAGATGGAGGAGGAGGCACTGAAGATGAACCCAAAGAATCTTGATGAATTCTGAGAGTCCTGCAAGAACGCTTTCTTTGCCATTCCAGATGACTTTATTAATAAGTTATCTGAGTCAAACACAATATTAATTCTTTTTTCATGACTATACTGTACATTATTTCTGTTAAGTGACAAGACTTTTGTCTAAGCAAAGTCAGAGCTTACTGTCCTAATTAAAAATCAAAGCATGATCATATTTAATTTTGGTCAAATAAGCATAATCTAGTGGCCTTTGCCTTCCATATAAGCCACTTCTGATACCAATTGATCAACTAGAAGTCCTAAAACTTGTTTCTTGTTCCTAAAACTTGGATAGACTACAATACTTTTGTCAGGTAGTGCATATATTTGTAATTCTAATGGTTAAAAAAATGTAAACAGACATTTTTGCAATGTTTTGACACATATACCATACATTTTATACATGTGGATTTTCTCAGATAGACACTTTTAACAGCTAAAAGGCATCTTTGTCATCAGCACTACCAGTGTTATGAAGCGGACAGGAGACAGAGGTAAGGAAACGTTAGGGTGTTTATTGAATGACAACAAGGAGCACATGAAGGATAGCCAGGAGGATCAGGAATGATGTTGGGGTCTTTTCCTCCGTGGCTGGGTAACAGGAATACACGAGGATGGACAGCACACACCAGATACAGCTGACAGAGGATGACACAGACTTGGAAGGACTGGAAGACAGGACGATTCGGGAGGACCAGGAAGACTAGGAGGAATACAAAGAGAACAGGTAAGTAAATCGTTTGTTTAGCTGAGGATGACTACGCTGAGTGGTCGCTCAGTTGTCCGCTTTCGTCGAGACGAGCCCGGACAATGAGCGACTGGAGTGCTGTGCTTTTATCTGGTGCTCGTGAATGTGATGCAGCTGTGTGCTCATTAGAAGTCAGGTGATGGTGATCTTCGTGAGTGGGGGTCGTGAGAGCCTGACCAATCCATGACAGTACCCCCCCTCCCCAGGGCCCGCTCCTGAGGGCCGACACCTCCGACGCCGTGGTGGTCTCCCTCTGCCTCTAGGCGCTGGGAACTCAGGGTGGCTCTCATGAAACTCCACCATGAGACTAGGATCGAGAATATCAGCTCTGGGAACCCATGTCCTTTCTTCGGGGCCGTACCCTTCCCAGTCCACCAGGTACTCCAACTGGCCACCACGACGTCGGGAACGCAAGATCTCCTTCACTGCGTAGACGGCTCCTTCTTCTAGGAGCAGTGGAGGAGGGGGTTCCTCTTCGTGGTCAGGCTCTGTGGAGGGAAGAACAGGATCGTGATAGGGTTTCAGGAGTGATACGTGGAATGTAGGGTGAATACGGTAGTGAGAGGGTAATTGTAGTTTGTAGGTGACGGGGTTAACCTGTTCCACGATGGTGAAGGGACCAACAAATCGGGGACTTAACTTGCGAGAGGGCAGTCGCATGCGTATGTCCCGGGTGGATAGCCACACCTTTTGTCCGGGTGTGTATCTGGGTTCTTCAGACCTTCTTCTATCGGCGGTTACCTTGCTTCGACGGACTGCCCTCTGCAGATGTTGATGAGCCTCGTCCCAGACTCTCTCGCTCTCCCGGAACCAGTGATCCACTGCGGGGACATCAGATGGTTCGCCATCCCAGGGAAAGAGCGGTGGTTGGAAGCCCAGGACGCACTGGAATGGCGTGAGTCCGGTGGAGGGTTGCCGCAGTGAATTTTGGGCATATTCTGCCCAGCCCAAATACTGGCTCCAGGAGCTCTGGTGACCACTGCAGAAGGTCCTCAGGAACCGTCCCACCTCCTGAATCTTCCTCTCTGTCTGCCCGTTGGTTTGGGGATGATATCCAGAAGAGAGGCTGACGGCCACACCTAGGAGCTTGAAGAAGGCTTTCCATAGACGTGAGATGAACTGTGGACCTCTGTCCGACACAATATCTTCTGGAATACCAAATGACCTGAAGACTTGATTAAAGATATTGTCGGCTGTTTCAAAGGCTGTGGGAAGACCTTTCAGAGGGATTAGTTTGACAAACTTTGAGAATCTATCTACTATGACTAGAATACAGGTATTACCTTCTGACGAAGGGAGATCAGTGATAAAGTCCACTCCTAGGTGTGACCAGGGACGGTTCGGAATCGGCAAGGGATGGAGCTTTCCAGCGGGTAGATGACGTGGGCTCTTGGATTGGGCACAGTCCTTACAGCCCTGAACATATTGCCTCACATCCCTTGCCATGTTTGGCCACCAGAATCGTTGGGATACTAGCGAGAGAGTATTGTTGATCCCTGGATGTCCAGTGCCTAGCGAGGTATGTAAGGAGTGGATCAGATCTACCCGGTGTTCAGGTGGTATGAACTGCCGATGAGGAGGGCATCCCGGCGGAGCAGGGGCTTCCGGAGTGGCAACGACTGGAGGAGCGTTCCAGGTGATCGGACAAATGGAGATGTGTTCGGGAAGAATCTTCGTTGGGAGTTCTTCATGATCGTGATGCTCGTGTAAACGAGAGAGAGCGTCTGCTCTTAGATTCTTGGGTCCTGGACGATAGGAAATGGAGAAATCAAAACGTGAGAAGAAAAGTGACCATCTGGCTTGACGTGGACATAGTCTCTTGGCCTCTTTGATATATTGGAGGTTTTTGTGATCTGTGATCACCTGGAACGGATGTTTGGCTCCCTCCAACCAGTGACGCCACTCCTCCAAGGCTAGCTTGATTGCTAGCAGCTCCCTGTCTCCTATGCTGTAATTCTGCTCCGCCGGGCTCAACTTCCGAGAGAAATAGGCACAGGGATGCAGTCGGGGCGGTGTATCATGATGTTGAGATAATACTGCCCCGACGCCGGTGGTGGATGCGTCCACTTCCACCACGAAAGGAAGATTTGGGTCAGGATGAGTCAGGAGTGGGGCCCTTGTGAACTCCTTCTTAAGAAGGCGGAAGGCTGCGGCTGCTTCTTTGGTCCACTCCAGTCCTTTGGGTTTACCCTTGAGGAGATTAGTGAGAGGTGATGTAATCCTGCTGTAGTCCTTGATAAACCGTCTATAAAAGTTAGCAAACCCAAGAAACCTCTGGAGCTCCTTAATGGAAGTGGGTTCTGACCAGGATAGAACAGCCTCAATTTTCTTCCCATCCATACGTATACCGGTTTGATCAATGATGTATCCCAAGAAATGAATCGACTTCTGGTGGAATGAGCATTTCTCCGCTTTGAGGTAGAGGTGATGTTCTCTCAATGTGTGTAGGACCTCCGCAACGTGTTGGCGATGTTCGGCCTCACTCCGGGAGTAAATGAGGATGTCATCTATGTACACTATTACAAAGTGGTGAAGAAACTCCCGGAGGACTTCATGAATGAAGTTTTGGAATACGGAGGGGGCGTTGACCAGACCGTAAGGCATGACCTCATATTCATAGTGGCCAGTAGGGGTCACGAATGCTGTCTTCCATTGGTCCCCCTCACGTATTCTTATCAGATTATACGCGCTGCGGAGGTCCAATTTAGTGAAGACTTTAGCTTCTCGGAGCTGTTCCAAAGCGGCTGGTACCAGAGGAAGGGGATATCGGTATTTTACTGTACCGTTATTTAGGACCCTGTAGTCGATGCATGGACGCAGCCCTCCGTCCTTCTTGGCCACAAAGAAGAAGCTTGAGGCGGCTGGTGATTTTGAGTGACGTATGTACCCCTGACTCAGAGCCTCCCTTATGTAATCTTCCATTGCCTGATTCTCTGGAAGCGAGAGCGGGTAGATCCTACCTCTTGGCAACTGGGCATCTGGAACTAGGTCGATCGCGCAGTCCCATGGCCGATGCGGCGGTAGCTGGGAAGCTCTCTTGGGGCAGAAGACATCATGAAAGGAGCTGTACTCCTTAGGAATGTGGATAGACTGCTTCTCAGGAGGGCTCTCGACCGATGTTGCAAACAAAGAAATGGGGTTCCGACCTTGAAGAGGGAGATTTGGAAAACAGGTAGGTGTACATCCAGATCCCCATTTCTTTATCTCTCCTGTGCCCCAAGAGATGATGGGATCGTGCTTCACCAGCCACGGGCGCCCTAGAATGATGTCCATATTTGCACCCTCCAGAACCAGAAATTGAATCCTCTCTTGATGTAACAGCCCCACTTGAAGAAGGATGTCTTCGCATTGTCGATGGATACGGGTCGAAGATCGAGTGCACTGGGTTATCGGTTGTATCTGGTATATATGCGAGGACGCCTCAGTACGGAGGTGGAGTTGACGACAGAGGGATTGGGAGATGAAGTTCCCTGCTGACCCGGAGTCGATGAGGGCTGTGACAAGGAGAGAAATAGAGGCAGTAGTTATTTGTACGGTGGTGCGTTGGAAAGTGGAGCTGGTGGCTGTAGAATCCGCTTCAACTGGTCCACCAGCTCTTGAAAGTGATCGAGGGTGCTCATGTTGTCGTCGTTATGGGTCCGGGCTTCTGTTATGAAGCGGACAGGAGACAGAGGTAAGGAAACGTTAGGGTGTTTATTGAATGACAACAAGGAGCACATGAAGGATAGCCAGGAGGATCAGGAATGATGTTGGGGTCTTTTCCTCCGTGGCTGGGTAACAGGAATACACGAGGATGGACAGCACACACCAGATACAGCTGACAGAGGATGACACAGACTTGGAAGGACTGGAAGACAGGACGATTCGGGAGGACCAGGAAGACTAGGAGGAATACAAAGAGAACAGGTAAGTAAATCGTTTGTTTAGCTGAGGATGACTACGCTGAGTGGTCGCTCAGTTGTCCGCTTTCGTCGAGACGAGCCCGGACAATGAGCGACTGGAGTGCTGTGCTTTTATCTGGTGCTCGTGAATGTGATGCAGCTGTGTGCTCATTAGAAGTCAGGTGATGGTGATCTTCGTGAGTGGGGGTCGTGAGAGCCTGACCAATCCATGACAACCAGCAACACAGTCTATTTTTGTTACAAAAAACTGCTTTGACCTTCTACCATTTACATTTATTCTCTCTAATATTGTACCTACTCCAAAATGTGTTGCACTTTTGTTGAAACTGATTGCTTCTATTGTCTGAATGATCAGCTTCAGTAACGTTAGTAAACAGCTAAAGCATTCATCTGCTTGATTCAACACTTGACCTTCTATTACTAACAATCTCTTGCTTTTTTACATAAGAAAAAATACATTGCTTTGATTTTTTAATACTAACAATTAACCAACACTGTTTTAGTGTCTAAATAGTGTAAAATGTTTAGTGTCTGTTTAGCTCTCCTGTGAAATGTTCATTCTTTTACAAATATTTCCCAAGTGCTGTTTAATGAAGACAAGTTTTTAGTTTTAATATCTAATTTTTTTGTCTTTGCTGTGATGACAATACTGTACATATTATTAATTATTTTGCAATTATTCAGCTTAAAGTGCAATTTAAAGGCTTAACAAGGTTAATTAGGTTAATTAGGCAAGTCATTAGGCAACAGTGGTTTGTTCTGGAGCCAAACGGGGCTAATAATACTGAGCTTAAAAAAATCATTAGAAACTGCTTTTATTCCAGCCAAAGTAAAAGAAATAACACTTTCTCCAGAAAAAATAATACAA
The DNA here is from genome assembly GCF_903798145.1 of Danio aesculapii. Classification (NCBI taxonomy): domain Eukaryota; kingdom Metazoa; phylum Chordata; class Actinopteri; order Cypriniformes; family Danionidae; genus Danio; species Danio aesculapii. The sequence goes on along the minus strand of NC_079436.1, from coordinate 8,236,533 downwards.
ACTGTAAATACTGTCTCCTCAGGCACTCACTCAGCGCAGGCACATTTTGGCCGCAATAAGCAGTTTGTTGGTGTGTTACTATGATTACGGCTCACCGCAGTCTATTCTGTCCACAGAATTTACAGCATCTCTTTCACAATTAATACTGCTAACTCACATACTTCTGGTTATAGCAGCTTAAAAATTCCAGCTCATAAATGCTTGAAAAAGCCAACATACTGTTATACGCATGAACATATTTTTCTTCTTCTATCTACTTGGACTACTTTAAGAACGCATCTCCTTCTAGACCTTTCTGTCACGATCACCAGCGATCATAACTCCCAGATCGCTGGATCTCACACACATGGACTACAATTCCGCCATTAATGGACTACATATTCAGTCATGCCACACACACTCACACCTGCTCCAAGTCTCTACTGATTACACTCGCACCACCTGAGGATCGTCAAGGACTGATTACAAACACCATTTAATCAACACACACACTCATTCACATGACCTTGTTTACCTGTAAAGTGACAATTCAACGCATTTTCCTTAGTCTTGTTTGACCCTTGCCAAGTTTGTCTGTTTGTCCATGTTCACTGCCTGCCTTCCGACCTCTCACCTGTTATAGTGACTACGATTCTGGATTTGCCTTTATTCATCTGTTTGCACCTGTGTTGACCCTTACTTGCCTGACTACCCAATAAACCTGCACTTGGATCCTAACGTTGTCTCTGTCATCCACGTGTTACACTTTCATACTACAAAAACCAAACTAACTGAATTCAGTTGCTTTTTTTTCACTTGATCCGACTTATGGTTGTCCAAAAACTGACCCGGAAAAGTTCCATTTTAAGTTGACTCAAGGCTGGTTTATACACCTGCGTCGAGCGATCGAAGTGACCCACGATGTCTGCCTTGCACGTAGTCGTGCATTTATACTTCTGCATGCTGTTTGTGTTGCTCTGCAATAACACTTCCGAAACGCTAGATGGCAGTGAGGTTTTTATGTTCCTTGTGTCAAATTTCTTCGCAGTTGTTTTGTTTTTCTGAACGCTACCTTACATGTACAAGTAGCTAAAACTCACTCATTTAACGGCAGGAACCAGCGGACATGCAACAACTTTAATCATAAGGTAAACACAAAACAATAGTTTCCAATTGGAGCTCCTTCATGGGACTCAACACTTGTAAACACTCGCTCCAATGGGTTCGTGCGGCTCTGGGCGGCCCGCCCAGACTCATGAGCGTTAACAAGCTGACCAATCACAGAGTTTGCGTGATGGTTGTTGCGACAGTTAAATTTTATGAGAGGTACACGTCAGCGTTAGCATCAGCGGCAGCCATGGCGAGTGGTATGAGACCACACGGAGGCTGCGCCAGACCATACGAGTGCGCTTGACGTAGAAGTATAAATCAGCCATTAACATAGGATCAAACTTTGCACCAGACTAATATACAGACTTAAGGTTGGGCTCATTTAACTCAGACTACCAAGCTGCCAATCACCGATGACCTTTCAACTAGCCACACCCTAGCATCCACTTACGGCACCCTAGCAACTGTTTCATAGACTTCTATTGTAAAACAAAAATGCCACTGACTCTACATTAGACATATTAACAACATACTAACAATATATTAATCCATACTAGAAACATAAAACCCCTAGCAACCACTCAGAACACCTTAGCAACCACCTAGCAATGATTCTACAACAACAGTCTAGCCATTTAATTAGGAAAGTCTAACTATTATTATTGGCATCCAAAGACTTGTAGGTCTTTAACTTCTCTCTTGTAAAATCACTTGGAGTTTCAATGAGATAGTTGTATATTTTGGGCTGGATGCTTGGCTATTTCGTCTTTTCCATTATCCATTGGGAGGGTGCTATCGCAAATACACATGTCAGACAAACGCTGCTCACTTTAACGTTAATTGTGTGCGCATTCTGAATGTTTACAAACTGGTAATTCATCTATATCTATGGGATTTAACCACCAAAAAAAGCAATCGGCGTTAGGCATTTTGGAACACTCTAGAAGACTCCATTTAGACCTGTATTTAGCCCATTTGTCCACTTGTAATCGGATGGACAAAAATACATTTTAATATTGTGTGTAAAGAGGGTCTGACGGTCTGCATGGATTGGAATAGGGTCAGGGGTTCAAACTGTTTATCAAGAGTTACGGTAGAAACTCAGCTGAAGGATTACACGAGGTCTTTCCGCAGATTATTTAGTATTTTAAGGGTTTTGAAAAGCCAGATGTTGACTCTAGTTAAAGGTGAAGCATGTTCTCTGTAAAGAACCATGAATAAGTGTTTAATGCAGAGGGGTTATCAAATTCCACTGTCAGAGTGTAGATTCAAGACTACCCACAGATGTAGGGTTTTAGTTAATGTGACGCATTTCAGATTGAAACAGAATATTCGATGAGAGAGAAAGAGAGAGAAAGAGAGAGAAAAAACCTATGGGGAATGGATTGAACAAGTTATTAAATTTTGATGAAAGATTATGAAGCCAAATCTTTTTTTCTTCTTCTTAGGACCAGGGGTGTGACTAGGCGAAGCCCTGAATATTTTCAAAGCAGCCTATGTTACTTTAAACTTTTAAACTTCATGCTTAAAAAAGAGCGATTTTCTTTCATTCTTTTAATGTATGCACCATCTATGCTGCAAGCAGGTAGTGGATCAATGGATCAATACATGGAAAATACAACAACATTGAAATATTAAGTGTTACTGTTTTATTTGAATTATTTCTAGAATTTGTACCTTTTTCATTACTGTGCTACAGCAATGAAATAAACTTTTTATTAAAATTTTTTTGATCAACTATATTTCTTTGTGAAATCAGTATGTTTTATGCATGACAGTGGCTGCTTGTGCTTTCCAGCTGAAACTGACTACCGTTCCCAGTGCAATATCTCATTTTGAGTCACTCACTGCAATACAGAAACCCCAGGCACAAGTGAGGATTTTAGGAATAAATGTGAATTTGTTTCCAGGTGTATGCTGGATGATTATTTGGCATGACACATTAATATGAATTAATTACAGTTTGACTGAGATACAGTTGTGAAAATAACTCCTTTGCTACAGTACTATTTAATTGATTATTACAGGTTTCATACACATTTTACTACTAAAATTCCCTAAAAGTAACCTTGTTACTAGTAGGTCCAGAAAGAACTTTTTGCTATTTCTGTGCAGAATTTTGTAAAAAAAAATCTGCGGATTTATGCAAAATGATTTTGGGAGTATCGTAACTAAAACGTAATATTTGAAATAAAAATGTTTTCAGTGTTTACAATGCAAATTCAATTAGATCCACTTATTTGGTGAACAAAGCAAGTCACTCATATAATATATCTACTAAAAGACTCAAGAAATATGACTTTACAAACTGTATTGTAAATAAATGATTTAAACATTTCTATATTAGTCAATAATACTGAAATTAACGTAAAAACTGAATGAATATAAATGTACACAAATTTACACAAGTAAATAAATAGATTCAATGATGGGATAAAAATCTGTGGAAATAGGCGGATTTCTGTGCATGTAAATTCCGTGTGGACCTGGAGTAGTTATTAGTAATTATCTATCAAAGGGCACCTACATCTAGAGCATGCTAAATCAGCTTTTGTAAGCTGTTTGGACAGAACTGTTTGTAGGTATAGTGTCCCCAGTCATATTGTAGTGCTATAAACACAACAAGTCTCTTTTTTTAAATTTCCTGACATTAAAATAGAATCCAAATCCCACTCCAACATGACGTAGGAGTGCAGTTTCCCCGCCCACCGAATTGATTGACAGGCACTTATAACGTGTCAATATAGTAACGCGTATAATCATGTCCAGCGAACAGAATTTGCAAAGAAACTGGGATTAAAAGATCTGTTCCAACTCTCTGTGATCAGCTGCACCTCAAGAAAGAGTTTAACAAGTTTAAAACATTCTTAAAATAGAACATAATTGTAATAAAGACAGTAAAATCTCTACGTAATTCAGAACCGCACATGTGGGAATGGTGGGCAAGGAAAACCAGCTCATTTGCATTTAATGACACAGGCTACAGAAACAGCTACACTTTACTCTGAGCCCAAAGTTGCAACCCGCAGCTTGATGATGTAGACAATCGTCAACTACGTAGTGGAGCTTGTACAGCCCACTAAGGTAACGCTCATGCTACCGTGATAGTTGGGTGTAGGGGAGGTGTAGGCAATTGTAAACTACACAGCGGACCTTGTATCGCCCACTAAGGTAGCACCCATGCTACTGTGATGGTTGGGTTTAGGGTAGAAGGAGACGTAGGCAATCATTAACTATAAAGCGGATCTTGTACCACCCACTAAGGTTGCACCCATGCTACTTTGACAGTTAGTTTAAGGATAGGGGGAGGTGTAGGCGATCGTCAACTATGTAGCGGACCTTGTACCGCCCACTAAGGTAGCACCCATGCTACTGGGATGGTTGGGTTTAGGGTACAGGGAGGTGTAGGCGATCGTCAGCTACGTTGCGGACCTTGTACTGCCCACTAAGGTAGCACCCATGCTACTGTGATGGTTGGGTTTAGGGTAGAAGGAGACGTAGGCAATCATTAACTATAAAGCGGATCTTTTTCCACCCACTAAGGTTGCACCCATGCTACTTTGACAGTTAGTTTAAGGATAGGGGGAGGTGTAGGCGATCGTCAACTATGTAGCGGACCTTGTACCGCCCACTAAGGTAACACTCATGCTACTGAGATGGTTGGGTTTAGGGTAGGGGGAGGTGTAGGCAATCGTCAACTATGTAGTGGACCTTGTACCGCCCACTAAGGTAACGCTCTTGCTAATGTGAAGGTTGGGTTTAGGGTACAGGGAGGTGTAGGTGATCGTCAACTATGTAGCAGATCTTGTACCACCCACTAAGGTAGCACCCATGCTACTGTGACGGTTGGGTTTAGGGTAGGGGGAGGTGTAGGCGATCGTCAACTATGTAGCGCACCTTGTACCGCCCACTAAGGTAACACTCATGCTACTGTGACAGTTTGGTTTAGGATAGGGGGAGGTGTAGGGGATCGTCAACTACGTAGCAGACCTAAAACCTAAAGACCTAAAAAAAAAAAATCTAATCTTGTACTACCTACTAAGGTACCGCCCATGCTACTGTGACGGTTGAGTTTAGGGTAGGGGGAGGTGTAGGTGTAGGTGATCTTCAACTACATAGCAGACCATGTACTGCCCCCCCCCCCTAAGGTAACGCTTATGCTACTGTGACGGTTAGCTTTAGGGTGGGGGGAGGTGTAGGCGATCGTCAACTATGTAGCGGACCTTGTACCGCCCACTAAGGTAGCACTCATGCTACTGTGACGGTTGGGTTAGGGGAAGGGGGAGATGTAGGCAATCGTCAACTACAGAGTGGACCTTGTACCGCCCACTAAGGTAGCACCCATGCTTCTGTGACGGTTGGGTTTTGGGGTCACGGGAGGTGTAGGCAATCGTCAACTCCCTGTCTCCAAATTTGGCATATTCTGCATTGTATAATAATAATCTGATGGGTATTTGGAGCTGAATCTTTACAGACACATTTTGGAGACACTAAAGATTTATCTTACATCTTGTAAAATGTGCAAAATAGGAGCCCTTTAAAACTATTGTTTAAAAATGTGTTGAAAAAAAAAAGATCTCAGTGAAAGCTTTGATATTTACAGTGTTATTTATGCGACTAGTCACATATTTGTATTATCCATTTATGTGCTTTCTGCTTCATTAATGTCTATGTAGTAATGAAATGTGTGTAAAAATACAGTGCGCTTAATCAGTTTCGCATCACAATGAAAAATTAAACCGTTTCATACGAATTAGCCATTATTTTTTGTTTACAGAATGTACCTGTGGCCCATTTTAACAGGGTTAAAAACCAGTTAATCTAGATAATTTAGTCAGGTCACGCTAATGATGTGTAAAACACCATTGGGCTCCATCGCAGCTCTCTACACAATGTGTATTTCAGAAACTTAATAAGTGCGGCTAATGCAATACGCACTGAATATGATCTCAGTCTTACTCTGAGGAATGAATCGAGTGCTCCGTTCTCCATGAACTCGGTGACGATGAGAACCGGACAACTCCTGGTCAGGACGCCCTCCAGATGGATGACGTTAGGGTGGTCAAACTGGCCCATGATGCTAGCCTCGCTGAGAAAGTCCCGCCTCTGGTGCTCGGTGTAGCCCGCCTTCAGCGTCTTGATGGCCACGGTTGTTTCCTTTCTGCCAGCCTGTTTAAGTCGACCCCGACAAACCTCGCCAAACTCTCCTGAATGAGGGGAACAGAGGAGGAAAAGGGGGGATGGGGGAGTGGGGGAGGGGCGTGAGGATTATTGGTTTGAGCTCAGGATCAAAAATCATTCGAGGGAAGAGATGATGGTGAAAGAGAAACGAATGCTCAGGGTCTGAATAAGCAAGGGGCTGATGGAGAGAGGGGGTGAGAGAGGAGTTTAGGGACACATTGCGGAGAAGGAGGAGACAGGAATTTAAGGCCTGTGGGAGTTTTGGATCTGGTATCTGGATGTGATAGTTTGAGTGAAGAGGAAGGATGTGATTCAGATCATAAAACAACAGGAGTGTTCAAGCACGAGCACGGGGATTGACAAACAAACAAAACATAAATGAATAAACACAAAACAGCAAGCAGCATGCATATGGTTAGTTACAGAATAAACTCTCTCATGAGTGTGAGCTATTTTTTAAAATCAGGGTTCCTACTCTTTCATGGACAAACATTAAAGGACTTTCGAAAACATTTATATCACTAATAATTTTAAATCGAGTCCCATAATTCACACATCCAGCATATATAGCACCAAGTCCTTCTAGTACTTAACATTTCCCTTACACTTAATATTTACATTAAAATGTCATAGTCAAGGTTATAATAGCTTTGGATTTTTCATTAGTTTTTTTTATTTCGTTTCGACTTTTGTTTTCAATTTCAGTTATTTTTAATTAGTTTTTAGAGGTACATTCACTAGTTTTTATTAGTTTCTATATTTTAAAATTGCTTAGTTTTAGTTTAGCTTTTATTCGTTTCAGTATTAGTTGTAACTGAATTGAAGCATGATTCACTTATTTAAATTCCATTACGATTTTCTGTTATGAGATAAACTTAAGTTTCGCCAGATCCTCTCATTTAAGCCCTCACGCTGCAGAGCTGCAGTTGATCAAGTTTAGTTCAGTCACAGCAGACTGTCATGTACTGTTTAGGTTCGGTTCACCTGCTAAATCATGCATGTGCAGTATTATCAGTTCACCAGTTCTCAAATCTGATCTCTGTGTACTGTTCTAATAAATGAATAACTCTGGAAATTGGTTTATTTCGAGTCAGAGGGGGTATTAGGCATGTTAAAATGTAGGTAGTTTGTGGATAAGTGCTTTACTGAAGATGCGAATCGTTTCAAATGATTCAGTTTGATTTGGTGAACTAGTTCGACCAGTTCACTTAGAAAATCTGGTTAAAAAGAACGATTCGTTCGCGATCAGGATCACTAGTAAGGAAATAAAACCCATTATTGGGCACAAATGTGTTGAATTAATACTTTTAGGTCTTGATTTTGTCACAGGAGCAACAGTAAGGATGACTGAAGGAGGACCGGCTTGATCTGGCCAATAGTATCAGGATTACAGACTCCGAGGTCCCGTACAGGACAAACACCTGGCAGCAGGCTTATTAAATACATTTACAAAGATGAAAACTAAGGATGTTTTTGCTATAATTTTAGTTAGTTTGAGTTAGTTTTGTATGTGCACAATACAGTTTCAGTTCTAGTTTTTTTAAGCATTTTTTTTAACGTAAATGTTTTAAAATTTTAATTTAGTTTTTTTTCTATGTATTTTCTATACTATAATAACTATAATAACATTGGTCATAGTAATGATAATGTTTGAATGTGTCATTTTCAAAAATGTTGACCATTTTAAACATTTATGTTCAATAGGAAAATAGACTTTCTGAAATACTGATAAAATGCATAATTTGTCAATGTTCTTGTATAAGATTTAAATGTAAGATTTTTAAATTAAGGATTTCTTCATTTTTTCATTCAGTTTTTGAAAGCAGCACAATACAATTATTGAAATAACACCAAACATTTTAAATTCAAGCACTTTCAAGGACCTTTGCTTGTTTTTAAGTACTTTCCAGGCTTTGACTGGCCTTTCACATGTCTGCAATTCAAGTAATTTCAAGAAGCACTGGAACCCTGTAAAAATGTAATGTATCTTGTAGAATGACCATAGCAGTTGTTTTGCGCGCTAAAATATGACAGAATTGAAATTTTGTCACCTCATTTTTATATTGAGATATTAACAATTAAGTTTGGTATGTCAGTCGTCATATTATATAAAGTCAAAGCCCTAAAAATAAGATTATTTTGTAATATAGAAAATAATTGTATATGAGTTACAGACTTTGTTGAGCACACCCAGAATAGCACAATTTTTGCAAATAAGACGGTGTCTGGTGCATACAGACAGGAAAAGAAATGAACTACTTGTCATGAGTACAACCAAATTCACAATCGGGAGGTGGTTTAATCATTTCTGTTAGAGAATTTTGCTCGCACAATCTAAAATAAATAAAGTAATAAAACCTTAGGGGTTGATAGCTCCTCCCCTTCTGCTAAGTGAGCGAATAAAGTGTAAACATTTCACTTATATTTTTAAAAGTATATCATTTGAGTATTTTAAATGCACTTAATATTGTTAGAATTTCCAGTGTGAATGGACTACTTACACTATTTATACCACAAAATGGAGTAGAATAGTGTATTTTGGGACACACCTAACTAATGTGCTACTTGTTCGTGCACAATCTGGCTCCTAAAGCAAAACCAGTTACTATGAGGGATGGCGAATACTTCCAGCAAAACCTAAATCTGTTGTATGTTTATGAAAAATCAGATGTTGGAGGTTAGCAAATTCTTCTTAATGCGATATTGCAGATTGTAATACTTGTAAATGTGGTTTACCTGCTCCAATGACTTCTTCTATCTTCACACATGAGATGTCAATCTCTCGGGCAAACTCATGAACTGCCTCGTTTGGGTCCTCATAGGTGAAAGGGTCAATGTAAACTTTTACACCAGGCGATACTAAAACAAAGAAGTCAAGAGATATGTTCAAGATATATCGTCACCTTAGAATTATAAGGTTCTATCTGACATTTTTGTGTCAGTTATGAGTTGAGTTATTGAGATATTCTTATTAAATGACAACTGATTTACATTATGGGATGTTTTTTTATAAGTTGTTTACATTTTAAGACTTTTTATTTAAAACAACAAATGTTACACACATACTGTTTGATATTGAATGCAAAACTTAAAAGTTCAATATCTCAAAATCATTCAGAACGCACATAGAAACGTATAATTCCAAGGTGACGATATGCTGTTAAATGTTTTTCAGATATAAAACACCTCATGTACTAATAACAAAATAAATATCACATTGGGACTTGAATCTTATTGTTTTTAAGCAAAAATGTGGAAAAACAAATACTTTTATTATACTTTTATTGAAAATACTTTTATTGAAACTTCTAAAACTATACATTTTTACCCATTTTCAAATATAAAATATCTGTATAATTCATATATTTTACATTTATATACTTTTTTATGCATATTTACTTATATTTAATTAACTACATTTTTTTATTTCAGCATTTTGCATTATTTTTATTATATATATATATATATATATATATATATATATATATACTACTGGCCACTTTTTTAGGTACACCTGTCCAACTGCTCGTTAACGTAAATTTTAATCAGCCAATCACATGGCAACAACTCAATGCATTTAGGCATGTAGACATGATCAAGACGATATGCTGCAGTTCAAACTGAGCATCAGAATGGGGAAGAAAGGGGATTTAAGTGACTTTGGACGCATGGAATGGTTGTTGGTGCCAGACAGGCTGGTCTGAGTATTTCAGAAACTGCTGATCTACTGGGATTTTCACGCACAACCATCTCTAGGGTTTACAGAGAATGGTCCGATGAAGAGAAAATATCCAGTGAGCGGCAGTTCTGTGGGCACAAATGCCTTGTTGATGCCAGAGGTTAGAGGAGAATGGCCAGACTGGTTCCAGCTTATAGAAAGGCAACAGTAACTCAAATAACCACTCAAGGTATGCAGAAGAGCATCTCTGAACACACACCATGTCCAACCTTAAGGTGGATGGGCTACAGCAGCAGAACACCACACCGGGTGCCACTCCTGTCAGCTAAGAACAGGAATCTGAGGCCACAATTTGCACAGGCTCACCAAAATTGAACAATAGAAGATTGGAAAAATGTTGCCTGGTTTGATGAGTCTCCATTTTTGCTGCGACATTCGGACGGTAGGGTCAGAATTTGGCATCTACAACATGAAAGCATGGATCCATCCTGCCTTTTATCAACGGTTCAGGCTGGTGGTGGTGGTGTAATGGTGTGTGATATATTTTCTTGGCACATTTTGGGCCCTTTAGTACCAATTAAGCATTGTGTCAACACCACAGTCTACCTGAGTATTGTTGCTGACCATGTCCATCTCTTTTTGACCACAGTGTCCCCATCTTCTGATGGCTACTTCCAGCATCATAAAGCACATATCATTTCAGACTGGTTTCTTGAACATGTCAATGAGTTTGCTGTACTTAAATGGCCTCCACAGTCACCAGATCCTAATACAATAAAGCACCTTAGGGATGCGGTGGAATAGTAGATTTGCATCATGGATGTGCAGCCGACAAATCTGCAGCAACTGTGGGTTGCTATCATGTCAATATGGAGCAAAACCTCTGAGGAAAATTTCAAGACAGTTCTGAAGGCAAAATGGTGTCCAAAGCGGTACTAGTAAGGTGTACCTAACAAAGTGACCGGTGAGTTTATATAGTTTTTAAACTTCTTAAACTATATATTTTTACCCATTTTTATGTATCAAATGTTTGTTCACTTAATTTATTTGACATTTATATATTTCTTTCATTTTTCATGGATATTTACATTTAATAAACTAAACATTTTGCATTTTTACATCAGTATTTTGCATTATTTTATAAAATACTATATACAATATATATAGAGAGTAGATTTAATATAGATTTATAATATATCTAACGACCAATTTAATTTCTTACAAATATCATATTCACATATTCACAAGCTTTCTCTCTCTCAACAGCAATACATATGTATAGCAAGAAGGATTTCTGGCAAACAGTGTGTGCAGAAGATGAACTCACCGTACTGCTGCAGTTTTTCAGTGTACTCCAGCTCAGATCCAGTACGCTGCCGTCTGTAACCAGATTATACACACACTGAGAGTCTGGCTTAAGTCTGGATTTACACAATGCAGCCACACACAAAAACAAAAAAATAAAAAAATGTAACTGGGACACATCTTTTGAAGGAGAACAATTGAGTGCTTTACACTTCATATGCTTCAATCATCAATTACGTCACTCAAATTGCATCAAAACATTTCTTTTATGATGACAGTACATAATGTTTTACTAGACATTTTTTTAAGATACTTGAAGATTAAACTTAAAGTGACTTTTAAAGGCTTAACAAGGTTAATTAGGCAAGTAGACAAGTCATAAAACAGCAGTTTGTTCTGTAGACAATGGGAGAAAAAAAAAACATGTTGCTTAAAGGGGGATAATAATATTGACCTTATAATGTTTAAAAAAATAAAACTGTTTTTATTCTAGCTAAAATAAAAGAAATAAGACTTTCTTCAGAAGAAAAAATATTTCAAGGAAATACTGTGAAAAATTCCTTGCTCGGTTAAACATCATTTGAGAAAATTTTGATCACAGGAGGGTTATAATGTTGCCTTCAACTGTACATACAGTTAAAGCCAGAAGTTTACATACACTGTATAAACAGGCACATAACCATTTAAAAAAAAAAGTCAGATGTTAATGTGACTAAACTTTTTTTATCAAGTTCGTTTCTCTTATGGTTAATAGCAGAATAATGAGAGAGAGATTTTTTAAGAAATTGTTATAACTTGTCTTGAAAGTCAAGTTTACATACAATAAGATTATTATGCCTCTGAAAGTGCTCAGATGATGGTGTCAAGGTTTTGGAAGTTTCTGATTGGCTAATTGACAACATTTGAGTTAATTGGAGGCACAACAGTAGAATAGTATTAAAGGAAAACCTCAAACACACTGCTTCCTTTTGTGACAACATGGGAAAATCGACAAGCCAGAATCAACAAAAAAAAAAAAGCCAGACTACAATTTGCCAAATTACACTGGGAAAAAGACTAATTTTTTGGAGACATGTCCTGTGTTCTGATGGAACTAAGATTGGACTGTTTGGTCATAATGGCCAGTGTTACATTTGGAGGAGCTTATCCTAACACCATCCCAACTGTGAAGTAAGGGGCGGCAGCATCATGTTGTTGATGTTTTGCTGCAGGAGGGACTGGTCCACTTCAGCAAAGATGGCATCATGAAGAAAGAACATTATGTAGAAATACTGAAGCAACATCTCAAGACATCAGCCAGGAAATTAAAACTTGGCCACAAATGGGTCTTCCAAACGAATCATGACCCTATGCAAACTGCCAAATTAGTTCAAATGTGCTTTAAGGACAACAGAGTGAATGTTTTGGAGTGGCCATCACAAAGCCCTGATCTCAATCCTATAGAAAATTTGTGGGCAGAGTTGAAAAAGCTTGTGCGAGCAAGACAGCCTACAAATCTGACTCAGGTACCGGTCCGGTTCTGTCAGGAGAAATGGGCCAAAATTCCTTCAAACTATTGTGAGAAGCTTGTGGAAGGATACCCAAAACATTTGACCAAAGTTATACAGTTTAAAAGCATAAAATACCAAGGGAATGTAAACTTTTGACTGTCTAGAAATTCTCTAAAAAATTCTATCATTAATCTGGCATTTAGCAAATGTAAATCATTTAGGTAATCCTAACGAACCTAAAATAGTAAACGTTTAGTATGATTTAACATCAGACATCTTTTAAAAAATGATTATGTTCCTTTTTTAGAGTGTATGTAAACTTCTGGTTTCAACTGTATGTACAATCAACATACAGTATCTGTTTATATGCTTCAATCATCAATTACGTCTCTCAAATTGCGTCAAAAGTTCATTTCATCAATCTAAGTTGATTCGTTTTCGATCAAGACCTTTTGATTTCTCCCCATCTGCAGCTAATTGCTACGTTACATGTAGGTTTCAAAGGCAGGGTCACCAAAACAAGCAGTGCGAAAGATCAACCGTCAAGACTGTCATGTCGTCGCCTTTAACCAGAGCTGCTCCATTATACGGTTCATATAAGACAAAATATAGGTTCTGCTCTGAACGCACTAAGTCAATTAACACCAAATGATAGGTTGAATCCTTAGTGGGGAACAAATAACGTACATGCTAATCGGTGCTCGGTTCACGCTTGTATCAAGTGTCTGAAGACAGCGAACGGTGTATTTAAATCTCCGCTTTCTCATTAGGATCTCTTTGTTTCGCTAACTCTGCATAAGTAGCGTGTTTGAAAGGAAAAACGGGAGCAAAGGGGCCTATTGGAATTCGCCATCTGTGGGATTCCTTTTGTCTCTTGACCTGCACTAACAATGACGCCTGCTGCTAATTAGCATCTCATCTCCAATTTAAATGTCAGAAGGAGAAGAATGACGCGCACACACACACACACAAAGAACACATTAGGATACTCGCGCAGAGGGCATGAATGAAAGAGAAGAAAGAGCTTGAAGCGAAGAGGAGGAGACGCTTTGGCACAACAAGGCGGTCACAGTCAAGAAGAATGTGTCAAATAGACACAGTGGCAGTCGGCCGTCTCTGGAGTGATTGGCAACGTCCCAGTCTTCGCTCGGATCTGGCCGAAGTGAGCATCTTGCGAGAGTCTCATAAATATCCCACGTCAGACGCACTTTGAAGTCTGTTTTCTTTCTGATCCCATTTTGCTGTTGCGCCGCTGAGTTGGTTTGACATTGAGCACTGAGGCACTGAGACGAAAAACAACACAAATAGCCCTCTGCTCAATCAACATCAAATCTGAATGGATCCTGTTTACTTTCTTACCACAAGTCCCTGGTCTAAAGACGCAAGTGACATTAGCCAAATATCCAGGACATTTTGTGATCGCAAATCGAAAGCATGTCTTTTTCTAAATACAAAAGTACAAATGTTCAAACCAAGCTTTCTGAATCTGTTCAACCAAGTTATATAAGAACATATAGCAAAATCTGCTTGAGTGAAATTTCTGGACCAGATGGAATTTACAGGGTTTCTGCAGATCATTTTTAAGAACGTTATGTATTAAATTTTAGACTTATACAGGGCAAAACACTAAGGGCCCTATCATACACCTGGTGCAATAAGGTGCAAGAGGTGTATGGCGTGATTTGTTGCTATTTTCAGACCAATGCAACTGTAATTTTCACATTTTGCGCCATGTTGTTTAAATAGTAAATTCATTTGTGCCACTTTGTGGACTAATATGTATGCTGGTCTATAAAGGAGGTGTGTTAAGACGCATTGTTAGCGCGTTGCTATTTTGAGGAACTGAAATAGACTGCGCCTATGACTAACTAAAACCTGGTCTAAAGTCCAGTGCAGAGCGCATTAGTTACGCACCTGTGCCGGTCAAAAACGATTACACATTGCTTAATACACATAGAATATACAGCAATACACAAATATCTTTACCTATGAAAAAATTAAAGGATTAAAATATTACAAAATTTATTATTTTCTACATAAATATAAAAACCACGCCATCCATACCTTTATTATGTTTTTTCAGTTTATTCATGACAGTTTGTATTTGCATAATGTTGTTATTATTAGTAGTATTTTTTATGACATGCATATTTATATTTAAGTTTACATTTGTCCACCTGCCAGGTTTTGGAGACGTATGCATCACTATATGGGGCATAAGAATAGGACATGTGTTTGGATATAACTGGATAATAGAACTGAATATTGAATATTATTATTGTTCATTTATTCGTTTGCTGGAAATTAGAACTAAATTTAGAAATACTTTTGAAATAAATCTTAGCGCGTAACAAACTAAATAAAATATATAGGCTGATGGATGTCCACAGTGGAGTGTGTACAACACTGTTTCCATACTCCAAGAAAGTAAAGGAGTAAAGTAAAGAGTTAAAGTAAAGAGAAAGTAAAGTGGCTGAATGGAGAAGGATCATTCTTTATCCTCACGCTGCAGATGGTCTGTTTAACTGTTTTCTCACTAGAGAAGCTTTCATTTTTTCCACTTACAAATTCCATCATGTAAATAGCAAATGCGGTATGGCATGACGCAACTGACTCTTAAAGGGAATGGGAGATGAGATGGTTTAATGCATGCTATGCTCAAAAACACCCCCAACTCATTAAGAGAATAAGCACAACCCTGTTAGACCATGCGCCAGGGCAAGTAGCAAAAGTGGATTCAGAGCCCTTAATGCTTTTGGGCCATGCGGTTTAGACTTTGCCCCTAAAATGTTAAAATAGAGCCCTAAATATTTTTTCTATTGCCCCATTAAAATAAAAAAAGTAATTTTTTTGCCACATAATTTAAATTATGTGTCAAAACAAGCAAACTGTAGTTATATACATATACTTTTTTCAGCATAACTAGTTTTTAAAAACTAAAATAAATGAAATGTATGCATAAGAGTGTGTCCAGGTCAGTGTCCTGACCAGGTACCTATAAATGCATTAAACAAATGTTATTTTAATCATCTAAGCAAAATGATGCAAGTTTTTAGATTATGAAAAAAAATCTTCTATGATGAACCTTACACTAAAATGGTAAAGCTTCTCTAGTAGTTGGGTTTCCTTTCCCCTGTGTTAATGTGCATTTTGAAGTATCGCATGGGAAATGAGTGATAGAAATTGCAAATTTCGAATCAAAATACCATTATTCCGCACAAAAAAACTGTTTCAGACTTGTGGGAACAGAGTTAATGCAAATAATTAGAGATGGAAATGCATTTGTATCAGTTGGTTACTAGGTTACCGATACTAAAGTCAGCCAATTTCATGGAAATGCCCCTAATTTGCATTTGGGATTTTTTCTTTTCATGCGAACATTGAACAGTAAGGCTGGACGATTAATTGAATTTAAATTTCAAATGCGGTTGAGCAAAGCTGCTATTGTCTTGCACATCTTGTCAGGGAAGCATGATGCGATAATAAATCTAGTGTAATAAATCTTCTTCAAAGGCAAGAGGGCGCTCTCACGAAAACACCAAATGTCCATGAAGAAACCCTGGAGAATGACTAAAGGTTATCAAATAACCATTGGGAACATACTGAGATCTGATTTCTTGTCTGTCATTGTACTGTTTATCTACGTGACACGCAACAGGTGAGGGCTAAATTACACCCATCAGACACACACATGGAAATGGTGGGCGGGGAGAACCAGCTCATTTGCATTAAAGACACTAAAACAGCTACAATGTCCTAACAACTTAAATTTCCAATCTATCCAAAGATATAATAAATAATCTGATGGGTATTTTGAGCTTAAATTTTAGACACATTCTGGAGATACAAAAGACTTATCTTGAATATTGATAAAGCGGCAAAATAGGCGCACTTTAAGACATTTTAAGACACCCTGAATTTAACGAAAATTACTCTGAATATAATTATTCACATTTTCATTGGCTATAATAACATAAAATCCAATTACGTTACATTAAAGAAACAAAATATAAATGAGAGACATAAAACATTTGCGAATAAAACATAATTTCTATCCAATGAGTCTGAGAGAACAAAGTCGTCACTTCCTGATAAACTTGTGTTTATATCCACATGAAAAATTGAATTTGCTGTGGTAGGAGAAGCCAATCTGGGCCTTTTTTCTTATAATAAGTAGATGAAGACAAAGAGGAAACACTGTTCTGGGAGGTAATGATACCAAAAGAATTTGATAATGGACTTTGGTATTTTCCCTGCAGGCACAGGACGTCAAGATAACGTCATATTGATGTTGTACCCCAACGTCATGGGGAAGTTGGATGTTGTTTGGAAATTAAAATTGGGTTAACGTCAGAACCCAACTTCAGGCCGACATCAATGTCCAAAGTCTAACCTAAAATCAACATAAAATTAACCAAATATTAACGTCTAATCATGTTACACCTTGAAGTTGTGTGGACATTACCACTATGACGTCTATCAGATGTTGGATTTTGGTCACTTTTCAACACATCCAAAAATTAACCAAATATCAACATCTTTAGACGCTGGCTAGACATTGAATTTTGGTCATCTGACATCATGACCTATATCTAACCTAATATTAACATCTTGTGATGTGTGCCTGCTGGGTTCTAATGACCAAAACAACAATTTATATGCTGTGTAATGTTGTTGGTCTGATGATTTGTCTATTAATGTCATCTCATTGTGCCTAAGTTTTGATAAAAATAAAATGTTTTTTTTTTATCACATGAACAAAATAAGACCTTTGGGATGCGCATGCTGGAATTTATTCACCAAATGTGGTTCCATTATAGTTGATGTGCATTTTTTTCTAATTAGATAAAAAGTTGATACATTTTGGAGATTTTGTGCTCATTTTCTAAATGCATGCATAGCTTGACATTTCCATTAAGCATTTTTCATGTGCTAGTCTAAAATCTGCATTAAAAATATGTGGATGGAAACACGGCTATGTATAGTTCATCAGAATCTGTGAAAAAGGAGCTGGATTTCATCCACCAAAATGGCAGTAAATGTGATTTAACAGTGCATAATTCATCACCACACATATACCAAATAAAGAAGAAAAAGGGGTCATTTTGGCTCCACTTAAGCTACATTTTGTTCTCATTAAAGCTGTTTTAGTTACAAACAAGTCGCGTTATGAAAGTAAAATGAGTTGGTGTTGATGTTTTGAAGGAGGAAGTTTAACCGTTGAACGTTCGATGTCAATTCTTACCTCAGGCAGACAACAGCGATGACTATCATGGCAAGGATGACCACAAATCCAGCTGAAGCAGAGCCCACAATGAGAGGCAGCAGATCCTGTACGGAGCGTTCTGGGTCATCTGTCGGATGAATTTAGAATATTTAGAAAAAAAATGGCAAAATAAGCAAGGCTTCGGTTCATATGAGCAGTTTCAGACGTAACTGTTGACACGCTGTAGGAGTATAGAGCTATAAAATGAATATGGATGGCAAAGCTCAGATCATATAGACTTGGAAGAATCTGATGTGAAATGACTCACATATATATACTGAAATCTTTGACAGACGAAACATTTCTGAAGTCTTTTTTCTCGGGAGAGAAATCGGAGAGGCAGGAGATTTACTCTAAGCAGCCTAAGAGAAACACCTTCGATATTTACTCCTAAAATAATATGGTTGATGGTTTCGTTAAGAACTTCTAAAGGGGTCAGATGATGCAATTTCACGTTTTCCTTTGTATTTTAAGCAAAGTATATTAAATTGTATATTCAAGCTGTGGGCGGCATGGTGGCTCAGTGGTTATCACTGTCACCTCACAGCAGGAAGGTCACTGGTTCGCGTCCCGCCAGTTGGCATTTCTGTGTGGAGTTTGCATGCTTTCCCCATGTTAGTGTGGGTTTACTCCAGGTGCTCCGATTTCCCCCACAGTCTAAGACATGCGCTATAGGTGAATTGGATGAACTAAATTGGTCGTAGTGTATGACTGTGTGTGTGTGTGTGTGTGTGTGTGTGTGAGAGTGTATAAGTGTTTTCCCAGTACTGTGTTGCTGCTGGAAGGGCATCCACTGCGTAAAAAATATGCTGGAATAGTTGCCGGTTCATTCCGCTGTGGCGACCACTGATAAATGGCACACTGTTAAACATTTAGATAGGCATGTGCAAAAAAGTTACTGGCCTTTTTCTGAGGTTTTAATTATAGTGTTCATGCATACATACACAGACTATGTTCTGAGAGCTGAGGCGCTTATTTTGATTTTCTATGGTGTCTTGTCAATGTCAATGCCAACGTCAATGTCAATTTCATTTAATAAGCTCTATTAAACACAACCAAAGGTTGCCCAATGTGCTGCACAATACAAATCACAATAGAAAAGATATAAAATAATAGCTTAAACAAATAATTCCCACTGATAAAATGGTAAATTAAAAAAGGTGAGTTTTCAACCTAAGTTTAAAAACAGACAGAGATGATCTAGATCTAATACAGAGGGGCAGAGCATTCCACAATCTTGGACCAGCTACTGCGAAAGCACCCCTGCATTTCAGCCTTAATTTAGGGATGCATAATAATCTCTGGATTGATGACCGAAGAGACCGACCAGGCTGATATTCAGTCAACAGATCTGACAGTTACGAAGGTTAAAACCAGGAGAAGAATTTTAAAAGTAACACGAAGAGCGTAAGACTGGTGTGATATGGTCATGTTTTTTGTTACCAGTTAAAAGCCTTGCAGTAGCATTTTGAACTAACTGTAAACGGGATAGAGTTGTCTGACTAATCCCAAAGTATGAGTAAAGACTGGTTTACACTTCTGCTTCGAGTGATCGCCGTGACCCATGGCGCAAACCTTGCGTGTTGCCATGCATTTATACTTATGAATGCTGTTTGTGTTGCTCTGCAATAACCCTTAATAACCCACACTTATCAGCACAACCAAATCGACCAATGACAGAGCTTGCATTACACGTCGCTGCAACGTGCAGTTGCATAATTGAGAGGTACACGTCAGCGTCAGTCATGGCGAGGGCTATGCGACTGTGCGAGGCTGCTCCAGAGCATATGCGTGCGCTTGACGCAGAAGTATAAATCAGCCTTTACAGTAGTCCAACCGAGAGGTAATAAAATCAGGAATAATTTTTTCAAAATTTCATGGCTTTGCAATCAAAACATGTCATTATAATGGAAGTCAATGGGGCAAAAACCGCCACTAACATAACAAAAAGGTAGTAAATTTGCCCAGAAGGCATTGCTGAGTTTTCAAAAAAAAATAAAAATTCAAAGCATTTTCATAAAATATGCATCAAAATAAGATTTTTCTGCAAAAATTATTACATTTGCTCAAAGTTGTGGCCAAATTAAGACTCAAAGTCACTCCAGAGGGTATATGCTTATTTCACCATTGTAAGGAGCCAAAGCGAGGCTGCGGTGGGAAGAAACCTGGAAGTATAGGACCATCACTGTAAACATTGCAGTAACATGCTGTGTACTACGAATCCCCAGCTGTTGCTGAGATTTCAAAATGCAGAAATGGTGTAAATATCACTTTAATATCATTAAGTAAGTTTAATTTAAACAATTAAATGCAATTCAGCATCAAACAACATCACTTTAAGAGTAATATGCTCAAGTGTCCTCCTAGGCTTCAGTTCATGGCACCAGTTAAACACCATGTGGACACTTTCCTGCTTCAGCCTATGTAACCCGGTGAGCAATAAAACACCGCAGTCCTCTGCAGCACTCCCTCGTGTTGTCTGTAATAGTGTTGTCCTGGTACTGAAGTTTTAAAAACGTCCTGCTAACATTCAAGCGTTCATAAACAGCGCTGATTTACCATAGTATACACCAGTGCTCATCAGTTTACCGCTCCTTACCCAGTGCAAACACAGATACACGGACACTGGAGCGCAAAGCAGCCGTGAAGATCAGTCGAGTCATCAAGCAGATCGCTTGTCTGTGTTTGTACTCAGTAAACAGCGGAGGGTGAACTGATGACCTTCTCAGCCAATCACAGTCATTTCTGTTGAGCACTTGAACACAATGGCAAATCAGCACTGTTTTAAGAAAGCCATCAACAGTGCCTTTAATGTTAACGGAAAATGGACAGTTTTTCTTTTAATTCAGTATTGTGACAAGTCTAATATAGTAAAAGAATCAGTTCATTAACTTGAGTTTGATAAATGGCATCTAAAACGTGTATTTAGGAAAGAAAACGTTAGCTAACTAGTGCCATTTCCCTTAACTTTGCTGAAAATGAGCTTTGATTTCCCTTTTTATTGTCACTATTCATTCAAAATGGACCGTCGGGTCACTCAGAAGGCGGTAAAATTACAAATTTGTGTCACTTTCTCTTCGCTGATAAGATATAAAGCCAGGTACACAACATTCCTATGTAACTCTCAACGATACTTCTGGGTTTCTTCCTTGATTTTGCATTTTAAAAATGGCGGCAGCATGAAATCAGTCTATTAAAACATCCCCAACAGCACACAAGGGTTAAGATCTAAAGACTTCCCTTTCCTATAAGTAGGCTTACATGGTTTGGCCTATAAAAAACATTCCACACAGTATCAGATGCCAAAAGAAGAAAACATCAACATCCTCACCATAAAGGCTTGTACTGAAATCCACCGGGTTGCTATACCGTCCGTACCCAGCTACCGTTCGAGCTCGAACCTGCACAGAGTACACCGTGCCAGCCTTCAAACCCTCCACTTTGGCAGAAGTGTGCTGAGCTGTGACCGTATGAGAGAAGGACTCTCCCTGAGGAAAACAAACACACACACACACACATATAGTTCCTTTAACAGCCAAAACAAGACTCTCAAGGCATTCAGTGCTTAAAGCTAACAAGTTTCCACTGCAATTAGCGGATCAAAAGTATCCGAAAAGACAAAAGCGACACCCAAACACCCAAGTAAATCCTACAGGCGAATTAAGCGCCACTCTTTTTAGCATTAGCCATTGGGGTTTGACCGGTAGCCATCTGTTGTTCCATTGTTCTCCACTTTAAGTCGAGCCAGGGTTACTTTGAGCTCACGCCAGTTAAACCCATGCTGGGCGCCTGGTGTAATGTCATCTGGCTCGGGTTCAAGAGTTCTTCAGTCAGGGGGTGATTTAGATGCACAGCAGTTCCTCACCCTCTCCTGGTACTTGATCTCATAATCCAGGATCACGCCATTGGGCCGCTCTGGGGGCAGCCAGGAGAGGCTGAGAGTGCCAGCTGTGGCCCGCATTAAGTGGACGGTGGGGACTGCGGACGGAGCTGTAGGTGTTTGAGAGATGGAGAGAAAAGAGAAAAAAGGACAATGTCTATATTAGAATAAGAGCAGATTACGGCAGTGACTCTTCAGTGGTGGGTTGTGATCCATAAATGGGTCTCTAGTTTGTTCTTATTGCGCAGGCAGCTGGGAAATAAAATCCTAAATCGCATGATAGAAACTGAAAGACTGAAATTGGAATTGAAGGGAAATACCCAGCGCTGCCGTCTTTTAGTCTAATTAAAATACAAGTTTGCAAAAGATGAAGAGATTATTCTGAGTAACGTGTTTAATAAATGAAGTTGTTGTACATAAGATTGGATTATTTTTATCACACTGCTATTTGATTTTTTTTAATGATTTTGAGTTCACATGTACAGTAATTAGTCATTTAAAAACACCAGGGTGATACAAGTACATCACTAGTTCATAAAAGGATAAATTCCTTTCTTGAAAACAAATTATTTTTGTTTGTTTTTTAATTTAGTGGTTAATTTTTCAGTATTTTAATACTTTACTGAAGTAGCGGGAAAACACTTTTTAAAGGGCACCTATTTTACGCCTTTTTCAAGATTTAATATAAATCTTTCGAGTCTCCAGAATGTGTCTGTAAAGTTTCAGCACAAAACACCCATTAGATTATTTATTATACCTTTTTAAATCTGGAAAATTCGCACTGTGATAACATTGTAGCTGTTTTTGTTGCCTGTGGCTTTAATGCAAATGAGCTGGTTCTCCCTGCCCACCATTCCCACGTACGCGTCAGAGCCGTAGCCTTCACATAGATAAACAGCACAGTGACAGACAAGAATGAAGCAGATCTCCCTTATTACAGTAAGAACTTTCCCAACGGTTATTTGTTGTGGAGTTAATTCAAGCCTTTCTGCAATGATGAGTCACACACAATATTTTTATAAAATTCGCTCACGTGCGCATACACACAAACACGTTTAGCTCTGCAATGTTTTTGCACGGCGAATGTGACAGGATACATGTTAATATTCACTGTTGTATGAATATCTGTTATGTGAATGTACAAAATAAACCTGATTTAATGTCCACAAACCGGATTGAAGCGTCTTACTTTTATAATTGTCCTGACACTATGCGGCTGTGGTGATGAATTACGAAGCGATTTTACTGTCTTTATTACAAACATGCTTTAAAAACTGTTTTAAACTTGCAAAACTCATTCTTGATCACATGTAATGATTATTGATGATCACAGAGCGCTGAACAGATCTTTTAATCCTAGTTACTTTGCGCAAGTCCTGTCTTGTGGATATGATTACACATGTTACTACTGAAACATGTTAATACGCGGCTGTCAATCAAATGGATGGGCGGGGAAACCGCACTCCTATGTCACGTTGCGGTCGGCCTCAAAATGGGAGGGATTTGGATCCTATTTTTACATCAGGAAATTAAAAAATAAAACATTTTGTGTTTCTATCACTCCAGTGTGACTGTGGACACAATATACATGTACACAGTTCTGTCCAAACAGCTTACAAAAGTTGATTTTCATTATAGGTGCCCTTTAAAAAATGGGAAAAACATGATAATTTTTAATCGTTTTTAATTATTTGACCTCATGATTATGTCAATAATAGGGTTTCTACAGCTTTCACAAAGTCAAATTTAAGACTTTTTAAGTCCTTTTTAAGACCATCAAGAATTAAATTACAGACTTATATATAGGGCTAAACGCTAAGGATTTTTTAATGGCTCAGAAGAAAAGATTTTTTACTCGCCCCATCAAAAAAATAAATCAAAATCTAAGTACTTATTTCTTAACCACATAATTTAAATAATGAATCAAAACAGGCAGACCCTAGTTGTTTACATTCTAATTTATTTTAATATAACTAAAAAAAAACTTTAAAAACTTGTTTGCACAACAGATTGTTAAAATATAAGTTATAAAAAATTAAGACCCATTTAAAATAATTCAGGCTTTTTAAGGCCTACAATTTTGTTTTGAAATTTAAGACATTTTAAGACCCTGCAGATACCCTGAATAATGTAGAATCTGATGATCTGTATCTGATCATTTTCATGAAAATATAGGATCAATTCTAATTTGGTGTAAATGTAATGATAATTACAGATTTTTATTTAAAATGTATTTTAATATTTCAAAAACAAATGTGTGATTTTACCAAACAAATATCTTGTAAAATGTCTTGAACAATTAAATAATAGTATTTAGAATTTTTTTATTTAATCATTTTGATGTAGTATTCAGTTTTTTTTTCAACAACTCACCATTATAAAATGTCATTAAAAATATATTGAAAAAACAACAACAACAACAACATTGTCAACTACTTTACAAACATTTTAAAGAACCTGGCGTGTGTTTTATACTAGATTTTACTTTATTATTATTGATCACTGAAGATTTTATTAAATCAATAACCCACTTAACTCTTTCTTTTACTTTGATTTTACCACATTGGAGGGTAATAAGAAATGTATCTAGTGGTTTACACTGTTAAAAATATCCGTAAATAAGCACTTTCCCGTATTTTGTGATTCAAATTTAATTTTTTCCTATTTATTTATGCTTTTGAATTGCATTATGGGACGATACTATTTCTTCCAACAACTTTTAACCTTCAAAAGTTAAAGTGACTTTATTAAATTTTAAATAACTTTAAGTGTTGTATATTATGGTACAAAAGCTTGTAATAAACTTCCAGTACATTTTGTGTTATTTTACAGACTTTTTCTCTTTATATTTATTATACATTATTTCAAAATAACTAAAATGTCAATAAAAGTCACTTTGTTAAACTGTAGTGTTGAAATTTCAACATTAAAAGTCAGCCAAGCAGAGATTGACATCCCATAATGCAATTCACAGCCGTAAATAAATAGGAAACACTTGTGAAAACACTTGTGAATTACACTACATGGAAATGTTTTGTTAAAGTGTAGCTCATTAGATGATTGAAAATGCGTCTCTCACCTGCTTGATTGGTGGTGATATTAACAGTGGTGTACTGTGGGCTGGACGGGCTCTTGGGGGACACGCCATTAACCGCCTGGATCTCAAAGCTGTAATGCGTGTGCGCCTGCAGATTCCTCACCGCCGCCTGTCTCTCTGCCAGACCCAGGCGACGCGGCGAGACCTCCACATTATCATCGCAGCGCGCACAAGAGCCGCCGTCGTGAAGACACTTTTTACACACCACGTTATACACCACGTCCCCTCGACCGCCCGAATCCCGAGGCTCGGACCACTCGAGGGACACTGAAGTCTCGTTGACGCTGGAGATCACGTTTAATGGAGCTGAGGGAACAGCTGAGGAGAAAATGGATTTTTAGGCAGTGGGGAAAAATGGTGAGCTAAATTAAATGGCTGTGTTCCAGTTCAAAACATCATTTCAGTCATTTTCTTTTGAGGTATAACCTCAGGTAGAAGTTACTCTTTAAAGTAATTAAAAGAGTTTCAGATTTACACTTTTTAACTGTTTGAAGTATAATTGAATAAACCCCATATAAACTAACTAACCAACTAACTAACTAACTAACTAACTAACTAACTAACTAACTAACGAACTAACTAACTAACTAACTAACTAACTAACTAACTAACTAACTAACTAACTAACTAACTAACTAACTAACTAACTAACGAACGAAACTAACTAACTAACTAACTAACTAACTAACTAACTAACTAACTAACTAACTAACTAACTAACTAACTAACTAACTAACTAACTAACTAACTAACTAACTAACTAACTAACTAACCAACTAACTAACTAACTAACAAAATAAATAGGAAGCTGCTTCCGCCACTGAATTAAAAATAAAAAAAGGTTACTGTGACTTTTTACCTCAGAATTCTGACCTGTTTTCTCATAATTGCGAGTTTATATTAACAACCCAGGCTCATTCTGAAAACGTACCTCTACAGAGAGACCGTTTCTGGAGACCCGGCGGCATGTTTTTCTGCAGTTTTTGTTTTCACGAATCCACGAGAGGCCGCTGTGTATGCTTTTTGAGATCTCAAATTTCTTTCGCGAGTGCCATGCGCGCCTGCTGTTCCCGCGTAAGCCCACCAGAGGCCGCTGTTGACTGACTTTTTGACTGACTGAGTGAACGATCGACTGACCCACCCTCCCCCTTCTCTAAACCCAACCAATTTTATTGATTGACCCGCCCACCCACTTCCCTAAACCCAACCAACACGTTTCAAAAACAATCCAGAAAAAGAAAAGCCCTCGTCTGATTTTTACCACGGTTTCAGATTTGACCACATTCTCACCCTGCTATTTACTTGTTTAACCAAAATAGTTTTTTTTTATGGCATCAAGATGAAAGCCAAACTGATTTCATTAAGGAGGACATTTTCCTGGATTAAAATCTATGTTGATCCTGGAACAACCTTCCAATCAACCAATCAAAATTAAGGGACATGTTTACCGTTTATGTTAGGCTTACAGAAAGGTTTATGCACTTCCACATAATTGTCATCCAACCATTATTCAGGGTGCAAATTACAGGGAGGTTTGGGGTGGGTCAGACCCCCCTAACTAATATTTGATCCCCCCTGAAGGACATCAAAACAAGATGTATGAGGTTGTCTGCCTTTTAATAGTTGAGAAATAGTTTGCTCTGATCTGTATCTTAAATAATATTAATAAATAAATAATAGATAACTTAAATATACATTTGACCACCCCTGTAATGGTCTGTACCATTGTGAATGCATGTTTGCACCAAAAACTGACAAATCTAGAGTACCAACAGACAGTGTAAGTTGCATTTCTTGTAAATAGATTACTGTGGGTTTCTGTAAAACTAGATGCATAGTTTGTATTTTTTATACACTTGCTTGCACATGGAACTTTCATCATCATCCATTAATAGGTTAAAATCACAAATGTCTATGAGAACCACTTAATATCCCTCAAAACACTGAAAACATAATAACAAGTTTGATTAATAAATTAGAAGTAATTAAATCTTTAAATTTGGTTGACTAAGACCTATTACCAAACATAATTGAAAGACTTGACCCCACTGATCGTCAATGTGTAATTAGCACCCTGCTATTATTCCCCTCTGATGTTAGGTATAACTTACAGTTATGGTTGGGTTTAGCAGTAGGGAATAGGTATGGATTACATTTTCTAACAAAAATGATGTTCCAGGATCAACATAGATGTTAATCCAGGATCGCATTGTGCTTGGCAAAATCATGATGTGCTCAAGGTAAAATAAATTTTTATACATTTTTGTACATTTGCCCTGAAGCAAAGCATTCACTTAATATATTCCACTTTGTATGTTTAGTCAGGAATAAAAAGTTCCCTCGTTTTGTAGGTTGTAGACAGTAATACAACACTAATTTCCAAACGAGGAGGTATTAAAGTCAGAGTCAGTGGTTAAATTATCTAATTATTCCTACGTATTTGTTCCAAAAAAGGCCTAACTGGGATTTCTAATGCGCCCCATAGTTAAGTCGTCAGGGTCAGAAATAACCAATGAATCTTGCTCAGCGAATCGAGGGGATGTAAGCTAATTAAATCCAGAGACTGGATTTTCATCGCACAACCGCCTAAGGAACTGCTCGGGTTGTAATTACTGTAAAGGAAAAGCAATCCCCCTTTTTGAATACCTTTTAAAATACTCAAATAACATGATTAGTTATGAGTTTCTTGAAAAAATGCCAAATGAGAGGCTTTTGCAACACATTGCATCAATGTGTAAACTCGTGTGATTTTCCAATTAAATCCACGTGTCAAGATTGAGCAGCGCTGAAGCTAACCAGTCTTAATTGCACGCTTTATGAAGCGGTTGGTTTTACGTTGCGATCGTGACCTTTTTAGCAACACGCTTTTCCGTATCAGTAGTTGCCACGTCAATCAGGTTGAATGCACAGAACAGACCTTTTCAACTTATAATTCAATTAAAAAAGTGCCACTGATGATCATCACTTACTAGTGCAGGCCGTGTCAGGGAGGTCGCTGTCAGCGCGGTAGTAGCCACTTTGACAAGGGCACACGCTGGATGCCCTAGAGCTGGCCCGGCTGTTGGAAGGGCACGGCATACAAGAACCCTCACCCTGTTTGGATTTAAAGGTCCCTGGAGTGCACGCTAAAGACCAACAAAGGGGGAAAAAATTAGTGTTACACTTACAGTAGGCCAATTATTTTCAAATTAAATGATAACTCTTTATAATACAAGACATATAGTTAATGTATTTACTGACACGAACAAACACTACATCTATACAGTATTTATTTATGTTTATGAATGAAAATAAAGTTATAAAGAAGCCCTGCCTACTAGTACAGGAGCCAATCATCGATTGCTATAGACTGACGTTTCTCTGGGGGAAAAGCTCGGACCAGATGTGTGCTTTTACGACAGTTTGGAGGTCAACAAACGCACTGGAATCTCAGCGAATACTTGCTTCACAGACATAAGAAATATATCCACATGAAGCGTGAAATCTTTACCTTTAAATGAACACTACACTTGAAAACAAACGTTTTTTGGTTTTGTATGAAACAAACGCGAGGTTCAATCCGTCCTGTCAAACGCACATCACATGACAGCAGCAACTACTCAAACACACACAAATGTGTAAACAAAGAGTTGCTGTCATTACTGGAGGAGATTCGCCATCAAGACCATGATGTGGATTACTTCTGAAGACCAGCGCGATCAGACGAAGCATTATTCAGAGGATGATAATGTGTAGAACGGCCATACATAAGGTTGGTGTCGTGATCTCGTTCCTTTGGAGTGCACATGCTCATTAGCTACAGTAACCTTACAAAATGTCTACTTTCTTTGATTTGGATGTTTAGAAACTAAACTTATAGGATGATTGCTGTTTAATTTATTTGGTCATTGCAATATGTAATGTAATCGTTAACTTGGTTTAGGAGAATTTGATGTTTCCCCATTCAGACATATTGTGAGAGAGGTGTTTTTTCTCTTTTCTTTTTGGGGGGAGGGGTGGCTTAGTTTTTTTATGTTCAATACACTTATATTTGTAAAAACTAATAAGGTAACTTAATTTTTTTATGCTGTCCAAATGCAAATTGATTGTGTGGAGCCCAGCGTTTTTTAACTAAAGAGATGAGAATGAACATAGTAAAGGCTCCATCTGAAATCCGTCAGATTGAATAAACAACCTATGCATGTAGCACACAAATGCTTGGCAAAAAAAAAAATAATAATAAATGTACTTAATTTATTGGACTTCTCTGCTATATGTATATTGCATTTACTATTACTGCAATAATATTTTCTTTTGCTATATTGTGCAGCCTTACTTTAAGGCTAATTGAGTTTTTACTTTAAGTTAATTGAGTTTTAGTCAATATTATGATTTAAAATGGCTGAATCAACCTGCACACTGATAATTAGATCATTGTTAAATGGTTAGGAAACTTAAAAGTTTGATCACACTCCTAGCATTACTTTTCAACTATTTTGAAGTAAAAGAAAGAATTTTAGGTTCGAATCAAATTATTTTATTCATTGTTCACTTATTTGAAAAGTAAGCATTTTGAAGAATGTTTGACATTTTGACTTCCAAAGTATTTGTTTATCCTACTATGGATGTCAACAGTTACTAGTTTCGAAAATTTTTCAAAATAACTTCCTTTGAACTCAATCACATGTGCAGTTAAAAAATATTGACAGCAGTGATGCATGATATATTGGATGCCACATCATTATGGATAATGATAAATAATAAATTACCAAAAAATAAAATTACTTATTAGCTTATAGATTATTGCTTATTTCTGCCGGTTGATTCCATTTAGTAAATGATTTTGGGGAAAGAAAGATCTTGATGTTTATTTATCAACATATATAGGTTATCAACTTCCAAATATTCCAAAAGTTCTTCTATGATAATGTTTGTTTTACGGCTACGGCAACAATATTGTTAAACACACCCCTCTTATTGTTAGTTTCCTACAGTATGAGGTAATGATGTACAAAAAGAAAGCCACACCCCCTACTCAATAAAAAATCCATTTCAGTTGAAAGTACATTAACATACTGAGAGAAAAGATTGAGCAACTTTCAGTTCACGCAGACTTTAACATTCCTTACACTGAAAGAAATCACTAAACAACATTTCGCCACGTCGCGGTGGCGCAGTGGGTAGCACGATCGTTTCACAGCAAGAAGGTCGCTGGTTTGAGCCTCGGCTGGGTCAGATGGTATTTCTGTGTGGAGTTTGCATGTTCTCCTCGTGTTCGCGTGATTTCCCTCCGGGTGCTCCGGTTTCCCCCACAATTCTAAAGACATGCGCTATAGGTGAATTGGGTAGGCTAAATTGTCCGTAGTGTATGTGTGTGTATGGATGTTTTGCAGTGATGGGTTGCAACTGGAAGGGATAAGTTGGTGGTTCATTCTGCTGTGGCAACCCCAGATTAATAAAGGAACTAAGCTGAAAGAAAATGAATGAATAAATGAATGAATAAACGAACATTTCGCCATACTATCGATTTTAGTTCACTGCCATGACAGTGTAATCCGTAAAAACCCTAAAGCAACCTTGCAGCTCAATTACAGAGTTAGAAGAAGAGTTTATGCATACAAGTCAGTAAACATTTATGATTTTAAAACCTAAATAAACACAAAAAAAAAGGCTGGGTTCCACACAATCAATTTGTTTTGGGACAACATGAAGGGATTCATTTAACTTTTTAGATTTTACAGATTTAAGTGGATTGAACGTAAAACAATTTTCCCTCCAATAAACTCAAGAATTGTGTTGTTTCAGCTCATTTTATTAAGCAGTTTGAACAAAGAGCAAACATCACTTTTGAGTGTGTGTAAACTCATTGTAATGATAAAAGTGTGCCTAAAACAATAAAACCACCACATATATTTAACCAAATAAAGAGCTTTGAAGCTCAAATAATTTTTGGTTGCAACAAAAAAATGTGTTTCAATAAGAGTTATATTTAGGCATTTAAATTCTCCAAACTACAAAATTTACCCCAATC
Source organism: Danio aesculapii (assembly GCF_903798145.1). NCBI lineage: Eukaryota > Metazoa > Chordata > Actinopteri > Cypriniformes > Danionidae > Danio > Danio aesculapii. The sequence goes on along the minus strand of NC_079436.1, from coordinate 8,205,536 downwards.
AATTCCAATATGTTATTTTCAGCACTAGAGGGTGCATATTCAGAACAAACAAAAGCGTACTTTGATTATGCTTTAAAATCATGGGATTTTTTTCATTACAATCTTTTCATTACATTCTAAAGGCACTCAGAAATCAAGTTCAAGTATTGAACTATAGTATTCAACACTTATTATCACGGTAATATGAAGCAGAGTACAGATAAAGGCAATTCTGAAGCAATTGCTAATGAGAGATGAGTAAAAAAGGGCATGAAAGCAGCAGAGCTTTTATTATGCCACAATTTACCACTTCCTGTTCATCTGCTCGTCACAATGTGGAGAATAAAAGCACTGTTTTTGAAACCATATACATTTTCGGGTTCAGTTATAATGCTGCTCTTTCTGTCTAATAAAAGAAAAAACATATTAAAACATCTTTAATATTTTGGTGTTTTTCACAATTTCCCAAACCGGAAATCGAGGATGTGTGCTGTCACTAGTTAAAATTGCTTATTTCTCTGGATTTGAACATTCTTTGGAACATTTGGCATAACATAAGTCCATAAGTCAGCAAAATATAATTATATAAAATATAATTATATATAATAATAACAGCAAAATATTTTAGGTATTTTAATGAGCAAAAAATCTTATTTTAATGTTTAACACTAGAACTACCGAGGCAGTCATTTTGACCGTCCGCTGCGTATTATTTATTAAAATTACATAACACAAAAGGGTTATGATTATTTCTACCTAGAACTACCAAAACGGCCGCATGCATTTCAGTTGTCTGCTACTTTTCCCTGTGACTTTAAATCTGTGTGCTTCTGTTGCCTAGCAACTTTCTGCAATCAAGAACATAAGTTTAAATTGTCAAAAACATAACTTTACTTCATATGTCTTTCAAAACATATTCTGTGCTGCAAAAAAAGCCTTCTCTGCTTGAGAAAGTGAAACTAAATGTGAGTTGTGGACATTCGCATGTGGTCTAACATAGCCTAACTATACATTTATAGGCAGTCCCTATAGAAAAAAACAGCTTAAACCAGCCTAGGCTGGTTAGCTGGTTTTAGCTGGTTGACCAGCCTGGTTTTAGAGGGGTTTTGGCCATTTCCAGGCTGGTTTCCAGTTATTTCCAGCTTGGTCTTAGCTGGTCAGGCTGGAAGATGACCAGCTAAAACCAGCTTGACCAGCCTAACCAGGCTGGGAGCCCAGCCAAAACCAGCTGTGTCCAGCTTAAACCAGGCCAAAGCCCTTCTAAAACCAGGCTGGTCAACCAGCTAAAACCAGACAACCAGCTTAGGCTGGTTTAAGCAGTTTTTTCAGCAGGGGTATTACCAAAAAGATTGTATTTTAGGGTGATGGCTTTATTAAATATAATAACAGTTTAATATTAATATCTCAATAAATGTGTTGAATGTAAATAAGACAAGACAATATGACATCTTATATGAGAACGCACTATGGCTGTTCCAGTAGTCATAGAATTGTGGCAGTTGTGGTGTTAAGTAATGAAGGGAAGAGTCGAGAATAGTTCTAGTTCATATTAAGGCTCAATAGTTATCATTAGAGTTAAACTTTTAAATGAATAAAATGTATAAATCAGACAAAGTTGGTTTTAAACCATCCCCGTCGAGGCCAGACTGTGCTATAATGACGCACTCCAGTCAGTCAGTCTCTTTTGGAAGAAAATGGCTGATGTAACAGTCTGGCTGAGGAATCTGCTGCTTTCACAAAGCTCTGCTTTTCCTGTAAACAACAACCCACCACACCCGTTCCCCCTCACAAAACACTGCAGCTAATGGGGGCCGCGCAGAGACATGTGTCCTGCTTGTGACACTGCAGGTGAATTATAGCAAACAGTAGAAAAAAAGATGGTCTTCAGTATTCCTCCCATGACACATATCACTTCACGGCTAGCGTAATAAGACAGTGGAAAATCCAAGCAAGTGGCCTCTGCTCTCAATCTTAACACGCGTGGCATTACGTATTCAGTGCGAGAATAAAATGAAAAGAGCTCTGACAGAAAAAGAGAGAGACAGAGAAAGAACATGCCCAACCTGACAGATAAATGTTAACTGGGCTTGGCTGTTTCCCTTTAGAGTGTGTGTGTGCGGATTAAAGCTAGAAGGTGATAAAGGAAATTAGACGCACTCTCCATTGGCCACGGTGCATCTCACGGCTGTATAGCGCGCAGCCCGGGAGAGTCGTTTATCAGTCCTTTAAGGCAAGCTCTTAACCTTGAACAACCAGATGGAAACAAATGAGCCGCCACATACTGGCAATCTCAAAGGAAGTTCCCCTCTTGTCCACCAGTTCCTACAGTCCAGGAGGCCCCGTCCAATTCACATTTTATTACTCAGGGCCCACCTCATCATTCGTTCACACTCCTCCTCTCTCTCTATAGTCTATCTTTTAATTTTCCCCATTACTCTCCCGGACTCTCATTTGAGAATTGGTCTGGCCTTCTGCAGAAGCATCCGTCTCTGGTCTATCGCTCTGTTAGGACCCTATCAGATGTGTCAGTGGAAGCTGTGGGCTGCCGCTGTTGGCAGCTTTGTTCTCTGACACCACTGCAGTCCTCCACCCATTACCGAGACTCTCTCTCTCTCTTTCGCTCTCTCTCTTTCCTCTTGTGCTGAGCCCAGATAAGGTCTGCGGGGAGACTGTGGATCAGTACAAGCGCATTGTTTCTCTCTGTTCCGGACTCCAGATTTTTGGACTGGCAGGCCGTGCTAGCCTGTCGAGCTCTTAAAATTCTGGCCTTTTCAAATTCGACCTAAAAATCCTATTAGCAGTTCTGGCCCCTCAACCCTCGGAATTCAAAGCGAAAGCTAATTATATGAATGGTCTTATAACACTGCTTGCGTCAAACCCGTATGACTTTCTTTCTTGTCTGGAATACAAATGCTGCAGAATGTCCTGGCTAGTGTGCGCGTTTAATAAAATGAATTGCGGTGTGGAGGTCCAAAACCACAAAACAGTGGCATAGTTTCCTTACTAGCACTTTCAAATGGATGCTGATTTAGTGTTATTAAATGGGAAAAAAAAATCGATGAAATTTTATTAAACTTGTTGCTTCTTCTAAAGCAGGGATATCAAACTCAGTTCCTGGAGGGCCGCAGCTCTGCACAGTTTAGTTCCAACCTTGCTCCAACACACTTACCTGTAGGTTTCAAACAAGCCTGAAGGACTCAATTAGTTTGATCATGTGTGTTTAATTAGTGTTGGAACTAAACTGTGAAGGGCTGCGGCCCTCCAGGAATTGAGTTTTACATCCCTGATCTAAAGGGATAGTTCACCTAAAAATAAACATCATTTACTCACCCCTTTACTTGTTCTAAAGCAGGTTTTCTGTTCTGTTGAGCACAAAGGAATGCTGGAATTCTGTATCCACTGACATCCATAGTAGCAAAAACAAATACAATGGAAGTCAACGGTTACAGGTTTCCAACATTTTTCAAAATATCTTCTTTTGTGTTCAAGAGAACAGAAAAAAAAACAAATTGGTTGTGTTATCAAGAGTAAACCATGACGGAATTTTATTTTTGGGTGAAAGATCCTTTTAAGAAGGGATTTATAAAATGTTTATAAAATTAACTGTATTAACATACAGTATTCACTTACCGGCCACTATATTAGGTACACCTGTCCAACTGCTCGTTAACGCAAATTTCTAATCAGCCTATCACATGGCAGCAACTGGTCAGGACATGGTCAAGTCAACATGGTCAACTGCTGCAGTTCAAACCGAGCATGGTTGTTGGTGCTAGACAGGCTGGTCTGAGTATTTCAGAAACTGCTGATCTACTGGGATTTTCACACACAACCATCTCTTGGGTTTACAGAGAATGGTACGAAAAAAAGAAAATATTCAGTAAGCGGCAGTTCTGTGGTCGCAAATGTCTTGTCGATGCCAAAGGTCAGAGGAGAATGGCCAGACTGGTTCGAGCTGAAAGAAAGTAACTCAAATAACCACTCATTACAACCAAGGTATGCCGAAGAGCATCTCTGAACGCACAACACGTCAAACCTTGAGGCGGATGCAGCAGAAGACCACACCGGGTGCCACTCCTGTCAGCTAAAAACAGGAAACTGAGGCTATAATTCGCACAGGCTCACCAAAATCGGACTATAGAAGATTGGGAAAACGTTGCCTGCACACTTTGGGCCCAATAGTACCAACTGAGCATCATGTCAATGCCACAGCCTACCTGAGCGCTGTTGCTGACCATGTCCATCCCTTTATGACCACAGTGTAGCCATCTTCTGTTGACTACCTCCGGCGGGATAACCCGACATGTCATAAAGAGCGAATTATCTCAGACTGGTTTCTTGAACATGACAATGAGTTCACTGTACTCAAATGGCCTCCACAGTCACCAGAGCTCAATCCAATAGAGCACCTTTGGGATTTGGTGCAATGGGAGATTCACATCATGGATGTGCAGCCGACAAATCTGCAGCAACTGCATGATGCTTTCATGTCAATATGGACCAAAATCTCTGAGGAATATTTCCAGTACCTTGATGAATCTATACAGTTCTGAAGGAAAAGGGGGGTCCAACCTGGTACTAGTAAGATGTACCTACTAAAGTGGTGAGTGTATACATTAATTAGAGGTGTAATAAACACTTTACTGAACCTACAACACAATATTATCACATCATTTTAAGCCAAGCTACAGTATATATAAGACTTTAAAAACTGTAAAAATGTCATGTTGATTAAAAATATTCTCACTAAAACTCTAAAGTTCACTGTATTTCTCACAGACAAGCCACACACCACCCCCACACACAGAGAATTATTCATATATTCCAGTGGGGGCTCTCATAGACATGATGTTTCTACTATAAAGACTGTATATTCTATCCCCCATGCATTCGAACATTTTCAAAATACTTTAATTCTGTATGATTTACCAGCATGTTTACCCATCGGGAAGCTCAATTTAGGTCCCCATGGTGACACAATCCCAATTAGCTTGTGTGCAATCAGGTTTATGTCCCCACCAGGATATGAAAACATACAAGCACACACACATACAATCACACACACAGACTTTCTCATTTCTCTCCTTCTCGTCTCTCCAAATACCAATGTTCTTCATGATAGGCACAGACCATCTTAGACACTTTGAAAAGTAATTCTACTCAAAGGAAATGCAATATGGTAATTTAAACGATCTTTGTGCCTTTCACTTTGAGGCACAGATGCTCTCGAGATGATCAATGCAGTCAATCACAGTTCTAATCAAAAAGCGTGTCAGAATGACTTTTAAGGGAGTGAGAGTTCATCTGAAATCATCAAATGCTGTCTCCATTTACTCACGCTAATGTTGTCCTCACAAGCCATGAACACATTCAGACTTCATTGTGTACTACGGGGTAGTACATCATGAAATAGTGCAAACTGTATCATCCTACTGTATATTTTCGATATACAAATATGATGATATAACACCCCTAAAATTATAATAAACTTTTACAAATTTACATAAATGTATAATGTGTTAAATAAAAATATATTTGAGGCTAATGTTGAGTTGACGGTAAAATTAATACCCCAATTTCATAATTTTCAAACATTTAGTTTACCAGAGCAAATATATTTTCACTGTATTTCCTATAATAATTTTGTCTTCTAGAAAAAAGTCTTATTTCTTTTAGTTTTGATGTAATAAAAGGAAATTTAAATCAGTGTTAAGGTCAATAATATTAGCACCCTTAAGAAATTATATTTTCAATGGGAAACACTGTTGTCTATCAACATGCCTAATTAACCCAGTAAAGCCTATAAATAGCACTTTAAGCTGAATACTAGTATCTTTCAAAATAACTAAAATATGACGTACACTACCTGACAAAAGTCAGAGATTAATAACTTGACTTCTAGTTGATCATTTGGAAAAGTGGCGGAAGGTCGATTTTTCTGATGAATCATCTGTTGATCTGCATCTCAATCATTACAAATACTGCAGAAGACCTATTGGAAAATGCATGGACCCAAGATTCTCATAGAAATCAGTCAAGTTTGGTGAAGGAAAAATCATGGTTTGGGGTTACATTCAGTATGGGGGTGTGCAAGAGATCTGCTGAGTGGATGGCAACATCAACAACCTGAGGTATCAAGACATTTGTGCCACCCATTACATTACAAACCACAGGAGAGGGCAAATTCTACAGCTTCTCATACTTCAGCCTCCACATCAAAGTTCCTGAAAGCAAAGAAGGTCATGGTGCTCCAGAATTGGCCAACCCAGTTACCAAACATGAACATTACTGAGTATGTCTGGGGTAGGATAAATGAGGAGGCAAAAAATATGAGTCCAAAGAATCTTGATGAACTCTGGGAGTCCTGCAAGAATGTTTTCTTTGCCATTCCAGATGACTTTATTAATAAGTTATTTGAGTCATTGAAGAGATGTATGGATGCAGTCCTCCAAGCTCATGGGAGTCATAAACAATTTTTATGCTTTTTCCACTGCACCATGACTTTATATTCTATACTGTACATTATTTCTGTTAAGTGACAAGACTTTTGTCTAAGCAAAGTCAGACCTTACTGTCCTAATTAAAAATCAAGGCATGATCATATCTTATTTTGGTCACTTCTGATGCCAAATAAACAACTAGAAGTCAAGTTATTATTTGTTGTTTCTAAAACTTGGATAGGCGACAAGTCTTTTGTCAGGTTGCGTACTGTCATCATGACAAAGAAAAAATAATTTAATTATGTTATTATGTGAAATTAGTTAAATGTGTTGAAAAAAACTCTGTTAAACAGCACTTGGGAAATATTTGAAACTGAACAAAAAATTTACAGGAGTGCTAAAAATGTTGCCTTTAAAAATATGTATGTTTGATGTAAACAAAGCAAGCATCATTAAAGTCATTAAAATAACCCTATTTTGATGAATTATTCTAGAAGTTAAGAAAATCCTAACAAGAAAAGGTAGTAAAATTGCAATTAAAACCAATAAGTTACTGAGGTAAAGTTGGTTTTATATTCGTACATTCGTTCAATGACATGCTCTCTATATTATTTACCATGGAATACTGAAATATTTGGTCGGAAATCACAAGTAAGTATGACTTACAAAACAACACTAGCACTATTTATTTGACTATGAACAGTGTTTTACTTTGATAGCCAATTTAAAATTGGTAAATAATTATTTTCTTAAATTATATTATTAAGCAGAAAGTCTGAATGTGCGACTATAAAACCAACTTTACCTCAATGAAGATGTTAGCACTCCCAGAGACTACATAAAACAAGCATAATAAAACCACCCTGACCTGCACATAACCTTTGCATCACTTCCATACAGATTTTATAATCCATATTGTGGCATCTGCCAGCAAACACTTTAAAGCTTTAAACAGAATCCGCTTTGCTCAGATTTTAAGAAGCCAAACACTTACCCTGGCACTGAGTGTCTTTCTTGGCCGGCTCAAAGCCCGGCATGCAGGTGCAAGCTCCCACTGGAACCATCCATTCGCCATCTCCGTTACAGTACAGCTTTAGAGGGACAGATTCCTCGGCTGCGTTTGGCACACAAGCTCCGGCAGCTATGACCAGAGAGGTGGCCTCGGCGCCAGTGGCGGTCTCTGGGAAGACAGCGAAGTTGGCAATGGAGGTGGAGCACTTTTTAAAGAAGACCCGGGCTGAGATCAGAGACATGCAGGCGCCCAGGTCCTGGAAGGCCAGGTAGAAACCAGCTTTGGAAAGAGGGCCGAAGCTCCGTACTTTGGTGTTGACGATTCCTGATTCCAGCAACGAGAAGCTCTCATCTGGGGCAATGGTGTCCACCTGAGATAATACAGAAGGTATGGATGTTCAAGACTATAAGACTGGGAACATTTTTCACTCTGGATACACAGAACAGGGGTGCCCAAACTCTGTCCTGGAGGGCCAGTGTCCTGCTAAGATAAGTTCCAACCTCAATCAAACACACCTGGGCTAGCTAATCAAGCTCTTACTAGGCTTTCTAGAAACATACGTGCAGGTGTGTTGAGGCAAGTTGGAGCAAAAATCTGCAGGACACCAGCCCTCCAGGACCGAGTTTGGGCACCCCTGCCCTAGAAGGTATTCTGTCATTATTTCTCATGACAAATTCTGTCATCATTTGGTATGGGACAATAACTGGTTTGCACAAGTCAAGGTTTTAAATCTGCAAATGTTGTTATATATGTAAGTTTGTTTGTTTTTTTACATGTTTTTACAACTATTTAATGTATTTTTTAGGGCAACAGTATCTCCAGCAAAAAAGGACCCTCCACATCAAAACCAACTGGTCAACCCACAATTCAGGAAACATTTAGAAAACAAATCACTTAGGCCCCGTTTACACTAATACGCTTTAGTTTTAAAACGTTTTAGAACGAAAACAATCCACGTCCACACTGGCATTTCACCTAGCATTTCTGAAAAGATCTTAGTCCACACTACACCGCTGAAAACACACATCACGTGACCGCACACACACTCTGGCATGCGCTGCAGCATATGCGCGCGTTTGAGCTCCAGGCAGTCAGCGGATGCTTTGAGCCCCAGAGGCCAGTCATTCTCCCTGGGTTGCAGTTTGGGCTGCTGAGGGCCTCTTGCCCTCCAGTTCCAGGGTCTCTGACCTCCGCCGGCTGCCTCAGGGGTCAGGCACTCTCCCTGGATTTGCATTCTGGGCTCTTGAGGGCCCCTTGGCCACCAGCAGCAGGGTCTCTGACCCCAGCGGGTTGCCCCAGGCTAATAACACTGACTTAAAATAGTTTTTTAAAAATTAAAAACTGCTTTTATTCAAGAAATAAATAAGTAATAAGACCTATTATGACTCCAGAAGAATTATGTGTGTTTTATGGTAAATACTGTGAAAATCTCCTTGGGTTGATTTAGATCACTTGGCATTATTATAAATTAATGGGAGGGCAAAAAAAATGGACTTCAGTAACTCTGGTCTAGAACCGCCACTGAGCTGAAGTCAATGATTTACTTGAATTATTTAGCCTGACATGTTTACTGTTCCAAAATATTTTAAATGTTTCTTAAAATGAAGAATATTGCGTTCAATGGGGAAAAAAAGTTGTTTTTCATGCAGACATTTAAAAAGAACCTATTTTAGAGCACTAATCACAATACTATGATATTTATCCAAAGTTATCAAATGTCAGAATCTTAAACCATTTACTCATGCAAGCCGTTCAGAAATTTTGGAGGCATTAAAATAAAAAGTTTGCTTGCATATTTATGTATGACTTGGAGATCACGCAGAAGTCACATTCAAAGCAGGAAGTTTTATAGTCTCTGGAGTTCCAGCTTCTATATATGTATATATATATATAGATATAGAGATGGGCTCTTCTGAATGAAACACAGTACCCAGTGGACACCTTGATGTCAAAAGATATCAAGTTGTCATCAAAAACATGTCAAAAAACACATTACAAAAAACACATCAAAAATGTCAACTGATTTGATGACAAAACCTTGACGTCTATTTGACATCTACGCATTGATGCCCTTTTGGCCATCAAAATAAATAAAACTATTATAAACAGGCTCAGTGATAGGGGGAAGGGGTTGTGGTGCTAACTTTTCCTACCCTAGAGGCGCCCCTGGCAATAAGCAACATAGGCGAGATGCGATCAGCGGACTATCTGGTCCAACCACTGTGATTCTTCTGTTAGACAAGGTACATACACACATGGCATACAGCTCGGTAAGTATGCTCAAACTGCTCACAACGCTCCCTCACTTTTTATAAGTTCAAATACCTTCTGTCGTCCCCTCTCATTTCAGCCTACCAAGCCCTCAAGTTCGAGCATTACAGTTCTCATTGCAGAAGGAGAGGCATTCTACACTGCAAGCTACAGCAAAGGCATTCTTGGATCTATCACCAAGACATTATAATACACCCCAATTTAATCATTTAAAGCAGGTAAAAGCAGAACAGTTATATGTGCTAATAATCCATTATGAACCATACCTCCAAATATAAATTTGTCAGTAAAAGCATCCTGACTTGTCTAACTTGTCTGAGATATAAGATAAGTTTTAGTATGCAGTTGTGGTTTTACCAGAATTATTAAAAGACTGGAAGAGGCTTTATGATATGATATCTTTAAGATAATCCATGGAGATGTTAACATACTTAACATTACACTTAACATGGAGAAATAATGCTTCAAACCCAAGAGCTCGTTCAGTGTAATGCCCTTTCAATCACTCTTGCCCAGGAATATAGTCAATACAATTAAGTGTTAAAGTCACCATGAACTGGAAGTTTAAGATTTTTTTCTCTGTTGTGACCAGTGTGGGGGTAACACATTACGAGTAATGTGAGTTACATAATAATAATATTACTTTTATAAGTAACAAGTAACACATTACTTTTAAAAATTATGTAATAATTGAGTTACTTTTTAAGGCAACGCGGTGGCGCAGTAGGTAGTGCTGTTGCCTCACAGCAAGAAGGTCGCTGGTTCAAGCTTTGGCAGGGTCAGTTGGCATTTCTGTGTGGAGTTTGTATGTTCTCCCCACGTTCGCGCGGGTTTCCTCTGGGTGCTCCGGTTTCCCCCACAAGTGCAAAGACATGTGGTACAGGTGAATTGGGTAAGCTAAATTGTCTGTAGTGTATGAGTGTGTATGAATGTTTCCGCTGTGTAAAAATGTGCTGGATAAGTTGGCGGTTCATTCCGCTGTGGCGACCCCAGATTAATAAAGTCGAAAAGAAAATGAATGAATGAATCAGTTGCTTTTTAAAAAATGTAACTTGAGTTACTTTTAGATTAATTAATTTGCTTTTAAAAAATTGTTTGCTGAATTAAAATGAGTGTATTCACGTTGAATCACACTCAATGAGAAAATGTTCCCGCGGGAACAGACAAAAACCAAGATGGCAGAGCCTTCCATGTCTGTGATGAAAGTATTCTCATTATTTTGAACACATGGAAGAAAAGGGGATTGTCTCAATGGACAGTGATTTTACTGAACTATTAAGACAAAAATACAAATCCAAACACATTGCTTGAAACTTTGATTGATTTGTATACACGGAATGGAAGTTTTCAGAAGGTAACATTACTCTAATTTTATTTTAATAATTTTTTGTAGGTAAATGAAGGTGTAGCTTATACAGTCATTCATTTATTCATTTGCTTTTCGGCTTAGAGACTCTATTAATCTGGAGTTGAACCGCCAACTTATCTAGCACTTGTTTTATGCAGCGGATGCCCTTCCAGCTGCAACCCATCACTGGGAAACATCCATACACACTCATTCACACACATACACTACGGACAATTCACCTATACGGCATATCTTTGTACTGTGGGGCAAGCCCAGAGGAAACCCACGCGAACACAGGGAGAACATGCAAACTCCACACAGAAACACCAACTGACCCAGCCGAGGCTCGAATCAGCAACCTTTTTGCTGTTAAGCGAACATGCTACCCACTGCGCCACAACGTCGCCTAGCTTATACAGTGTGTCATTAAATGCAGAGCTTAAAAAAAAAAGAAAAAGAAAAATACCCTGCAAATTCTGCAAGAGATCAAGCCTCAGGCAGGTAACTCAAAAGTAACCCAAAAGTAATGTAACTAGTTACTTTTTTGGGGAGTAACTCAATATATTAATACATTACTTACAAAAAGTAACTTTCCCCAACACTAATCGTGATATTTATCCACTTGAAACAGCACTGACATTAGAAAAGAAATGAAGGGCTGTGCATGATTTCAAACGATTTGATTTGTCAAACGATTGACAAATGAACAAAAACAGGGCAGAAATAAGACATGCCTTGATAGCTCCTCCCAAAAGGCAATCCATGTGACCAGAAGTGAAGAAAAGTTGTTTTGTGGGATGAAGGAAGGCTATAAAATTTCAATTAAGATTCTGAGGCCAAATTAATTTCACACAATAATGAAGTGAACAGATACTGTATATCAGGGGTGCCCAATACGTCGATCGCGATCTAGCAGTTGATCGCAAAGGTAGCGTATGTAGATCGCATGGCATTAAATAATATCCTCACTGAAATTTGTTGCTTGATTGACATACAAGACAGCCAGTCTGATATCTGACTTTTCTGATGCATGGGTAACCATGCATGTGCGTAATATCCTTCCACCATGACTGATGATTATTTGGTAGTGTGCTTGAAGCTGGCTATCAGCAGCTACTGTCCGAACTATATGCTTCCTTGGCTGATTCCATTCAGTGAAAGTAATCAGAGTAAGGTAATGACAAAAATATGGACAGAGTTGTACTGTAGGCTATCTGCTTGTTAAGTGTGACGTCAAGCAAAGCGGCTTCCAGGTCCAAGCGCTCTATCAAACTGTATGGGGCGACTCAACAAATAGTAATAACAAACTCTAACAAAGCGATGTAATACTTTCAAAAATCCTGATCGCAATATATATATCCATGCCTAATATCCGAAGGCCAGAAAATGATATTTTTTTTTATAAAGTGCTCACTTAACAAGCAGGGTACATAAATAAATATTGTACAAATACATTTTTATATTAGGTAGATCATTTTGACTTGAAAAAGTGTGGGCACCCCTGCTTTACATTGTATATAGCAGGTAAGGGCGGACTGGCCATAGGGAGCACCAGGACATTTCCGTGAATCTGGCTTGCCCACCCTCACGCACCCCCCTTGCTCTTCACTTACCAATCGCTAGCCCTAATCATTTATCAATTGCTGCAGCTTAGGTGGCCTGAGGTAATATCTTTTCCGTCATTATGATTGCATTCCATCTTTCAAGAACCAGTGATTTTTTTTTTACCGGTTTATTGAAACATACTATTCGAAAGAACTACCATACTACCAACTACCAAAAACAACCATACTGTCCATCACTGTTTCAATGCTCTGTTTCAGTGCTTTGTTTGATTTCCTGTGTATCGTCTTTGCTGTGTATTTTAAGCTTCTGCAGGAGAGCGCCCTCTGGCCTGTACTACTGATCACAGAGCCATGCTTCCCTGACAAGATGTGCATGAGAATTGCAGCTTTTGCAGAATTACTATCTCAATTTCATTTCAAACAATCATGCAGCCCTTCAGAAAACCCCAACCCAGGCTCATTCTGATAATGTACACCTTTATTCATTTCTGGAGAGAGCAAAATGCGTCCCAGGATTTTTTTGCAGTTTTTGTTTTCGCGAATACATCAGTCTATGCTTTTTTAGATCTCAAATTTCTCTCGTGAGAGCCATTCACGCCTCCTGTTCTCACATAAATCCACCAGAGGTCCACTGAGTGACTGACTGAGTGAGTGACTGACCAACCGACCTATCCCCCACCCTCCTTCTTCCCTAAACCCGACCAATAATTAGATTTGGCCTAAAATCGAAATCTCGATTTATTGAACATTTTAACTCGATTACGGTTAATGAACGATTATTTTATGTTTTTGCTCTTATAGTTCACTGACAAGTTTTGAGAGTAAATACAGTTTGAAGTCAGAATTATTAGCCCCCTTTGATTTTTTTTTTTCTTTTTTAAATATTTCCCAAATGATGATTTCTGGAGAAAGTCTTATTTGTTTAATTTTGGCTAGAATTTAAGCAGTTTTTAATTTTTTTATGAACCATTTTAAGGTAAAAATTATTAGCCCCTTTAAGCTATTTTTTTTTCCGACTGTCTACAGAACAAACCATCATTATACAGTAACTTGCCTAATTACCCTAACCTGCCTAGTTAACCTAATTAACCTAGTTAAGCCTTTAAATGTCACTTTAAGCTGTATAGATGTCACGGATTGGCCAGGCTCTTCCACCAACATCACGCACCGAGCACCTTCACCTGAGTATTAACCACGCACAGCTGCACCCAATCACTCCCATTCACTATATAAGCACACACCTCACTTCACTCATTGTCCGGTCTCGTTCCTACGAAGCGGACTCTGAGTGAACCACTTCCTAGGTTTCACTCCCCTACGATCTCAGCAATTATACTTACCTTTACTCTGTTTCCTTCTAGTCTGTCCAGTGTTCCCGGTGTCCTGTCAGCGTTGTGTGTCTCGTCAGTCTGTCTTCCCCGCAAGTCCTCTGGTGTGTGCATTCGGTCATCCTTCAGTGTTTGTCATCCCACCTGACAAAGAGGATCATCAGTTCCACTAAACTCCGTTCATCGCTCCATCACTATTCATTTATACTCTACTGTTGGAATAAACATTGTTTATACTCACTCCCCTTGTTTGTCCGTCTGCTTCCGTAACAGAAGACCGGACCATAACCTACCAACAGCATGAGCACTCACGATCCCCTTCAGGAGTTGGTGGATTCATTGAAGAGAGTGCTACTACCATCTGCTCCACTTCCCGAAGCACCACCAGCACCGAGCACTTCTTCACCGTCCATCCACTCATCCAGTCCCATGGCTCGACCAGCGCCCTACTCTGGCGGGGCGGAGGAGTGCAATGGATTTCTCCTGCAATGTTCTCTGGTATTCACTATGCAACCCGAGTTAAACCCTACAGATCGGTCCAAAATCGCTTTCATCATCTCCCTCCTCTCTGGGTCGGCTCTTCGGTGGGCTGAAACCATCTGGCAACAGTCTGGGCCGGTAACAAATTCCATTCAGTCATTCACCCAGTACTTCAAGGAGGTTTTTGGTCGCGCGGATGCTGAAGTAGCAGCTGGAGAACAGCTATACCATCTCAAACAGGGAGCCATGTCCACTCAGGATTATGCTCTCAGGTTCCGAACTCTGGCTGCTGCTAGCGGCTGGAATGAGCGATCTCTCCTCACAACCTACCGGCTCGGACTAGAGCCCAGCCTCCGGTTACAGCTGGCCGCCCTCGACGATACGATGGGATTGGAGAAGTTCATCCAACACTCTCTGCGCTGTTCCGATCGTCTGAGGGTCTACCAGCATGATCCTCCACCAATATCCCAAGCACTCCTCCGTTCGCCAGAGCCAGCCGTCCCTCCAGAACCAGAACCCATGATCATCGAATCTGGTAGACTCACGATCACCGAGCGACAGAGGAGGCTGACCCGGGGTCTGTGCATGTACTGTGGCGCCAAAGGACATGTCAGGCTGGACTGTCCCATTCGTCCAGCACGCTCTGTGGTGAGTTTGTTCAGTTCTCCTATTGAAAAGATGCATCCTCTCACCACTAATGTCCAGTTAACTACCCCTTCTGTCTCAGTTTCAGTCACAGCCCTCATCGACTCCGGGTCAGCAGGAAATTTCATCTCGCACGCCCTCTGTCACCGACTCCAGCTTAACACCGAAGCCTCGACGCACGTTTACCAGATTCAGCCCATAACCAAAGATATCCATTGTCAGGCACGTATCCATCGAAAATGTGAACCCGTCAATCTCCAAGTAGGACTGCTCCACAAAGAGGAGATTCAATTTCTGGTTCTGGAGGGTGCATCGATGGATATCATCTTAGGGCGCCCGTGGCTGGTGAAGCACGATCCCATCCTCTCTTGGGGCACAGGAGAAATTAAGAGATGGGGAGAAGAATGCCGATCCAGCTGTTTTCCCGATCTACCCTTACAAATTCGAAGACCCCTTACCGTCTACGTCACGTCTGTCGAAAGTCCAGTCGAGAAAATATCCATTCAGATCCCGAAGATCTACTCCTCATACGAGGATGTATTTTGCCCCAAGAGAGCTTCCCAGCTACCTCCACATCGGCCATGGGACTGCGCCATAGACCTGCTTCCAGATGCTCCTATGCCCAGAGGTAGGATCTACCCGTTGTCCCTTCCGGAGACCAAGGCAATGGAGGAGTACATCCATGAGGCTCTGAGTCAGGGGTATATCCGTCCATCCACGTCACCTGCTGCCTCAAGTTTCTTCTTCGTGGCTAAGAAGGATGGAGGGCTGCGGCCATGTATCGATTACAGAACCCTAAATCAAGGTACAGTCAAGTTCCGGTATCCCCTTCCTCTCGTCCCTGCGGCCCTGGAACAACTCAGATCCGCCAAAATTTTCACCAAGTTGGACCTCCGTAGCGCCTATAACCTGGTGAGAATACGTGAGGGGGACGAGTGGAAGACTGGGTTTGTGACCCCTACTGGACACTACGAGTACCTGGTCATGCCCTATGGTCTGGTTAACGCCCCCTCCGTATTCCAAAACTTCATCCACGAAGTCCTCCGGGAGTTCCTCCATCTCTTCGTCATTGTATACATAGATGATATCCTGATTTACTCCCGGAGTGAGGCCGAACATCGCCACCACGTTGCGGAGGTCCTGAAAACCCTCAGGAAACACCGCCTGTACCTCAAGGCTGAAAAATGCTCCTTCCATTCACCATCTGTTCAGTTCTTGGGGTACATCATCGATCAAAGAGGGGTTCGTATGGACGAGGGGAAGGTCACTTCCGTCATCTCCTGGCCCGAACCAAAAACCATAAAGGAACTCCAACGTTTCCTAGGATTTGCTAATTTCTACCGACGTTTCATCCAGAATTACAGTCTCATCACCGCTCCGCTCACCAACCTGTTGAAAAATAAACCCAAAGCACTACCCTGGCCTCCCGAAGCCGCCGCAGCCTTCCAAAACCTAAAAGAATCCTTCACTCAAGCCCCATTGCTGACTCATCCTGATCCTGACTTGCCGTTTGTGGTCGAAGTGGATGCATCGACCACCGGAGTGGGAGCCATCCTGTCCCAGTACCACGGTACTCCTTCATTACTCCATCCATGTGCCTATTTCTCCCGGAAGCTCAGCCCGGCGGAAAGGAACTATGACATCGGAAATCGAGAACTTCTGGCCATCAAGCTCGCCCTGGAGGAGTGGCGACACTGGTTGGAGGGGGCCAAACATTCGTTCCAGGTGATCACAGATCATAAAAATCTCCAATACCTAAAAGATGCTAAAAGACTCTGTCCTCGTCAGGCCCGTTGGTCATTGTTCTTCTCCAGATTTCAGTTCTCTATCTCATATCGACCAGGTTCAAAGAATATCCGAGCAGACGCACTTTCCAGAATTCACGACCAGTATGAAATTATTGAGACACCGGCCAAGATCCTTCCTGATCAGATCACTATCTGTCCCATCCAATGGTCCGCTCCTACAGTAATCGCCACTCCAGAATCCAGAACTCCGCCGGGCTGTCCCCCCAATCGACGCTTCATCCCTGAAAATCAACGGGTAGATCTCATTCATTCCAGCCATACATCTCTGGGCACAGGACATCCTGGGGCCAACAACACCCTCTCGCTGCTATCCCAACGCTTTTGGTGGCCGAACATGGCGAGGGATGTGAGAAGATACGTCCAAGGCTGCAGAGAATGCGCTATGGCGAAGAGTCCTCGCCATCTACCTGCTGGGAAACTCCATCCCTTGCCCATCCCAAACCGCCCCTGGTCACACCTAGGAGTTGACTTCATGACAGACCTCCCAGTGTCTGAAGGTAACACCTGCATTCTAGTCATCATAGATCGATTCTCTAAATTCTGTCGTTTGATTCCTTTGAAAGGTATACCCACAGCCCTAGAGACCGCCGAAAACCTGTTCAACCACGTCTTTCGAAATTTTGGGTTACCAGAAGATATAGTCTCGGATCGAGGACCCCAATTTATCTCCAGACTATGGAGAGCATTCTTCAGACTCCTAGGTGTGACCATAAGCCTCTCGTCTGGCTATCACCCCCAAACCAACGGCCAGACAGAGAGGAAAATTCAGGAAGTGGGGCGGTTCCTCCGGACCTTCTGTCACGGTCACCAAAACTCCTGGAGCCAGTTTCTGGGCTGGGCGGAATACGCCCAGAATTCCCTGCGGCAACCTACCACCGGACTCACGCCATTCCAGTGCATCCTAGGGTTCCAACCTCCACTCTTCCCCTGGGATGGCGCACCATCTGATGTCCCCGCAGTGGATTACTGGTTCCGGGAGAGCGAGAGAGTCTGGGACGATGCTCATCACCATCTCCAGAGGGCAGTACGCAGAACAAAGGAGGTATCGGATAAGAGGAGGATCCCATCTATACTCCAGGACAAAAGGTCTGGCTCTCCACCAGAGATATCCGGTTGCGACTGCCCTCCCGAAAATTAAGTCCCAGATTTGTTGGTCCCTTCACCATTCTGGAACAGGTCAACCCCGTCACATACAAATTACAGTTACCACCACAGTACAGAATCCACCCCACATTCCACGTGTCCCTTCTAAAACCCTTTCACGATCCTCTGATTCCCTCCACAGAGCCTGGCCATGAAGAGGAACCTCCTCCCCCCCTGATGTTAGAAGAAGGGGCCATCTACCAAGTCAAGGACATCCTACGGTCCAGGCGTCGTGGTGGTCAGCTTGAATACCTCGTCGACTGGGAAGGATACGGTCCAGAAGAGAGGTCATGGGTCTCCAGATCCGATATACTAGATCCCGCACTTATGGAAGAGTTCCACTCCAATCACCCAGAATTTCCAGCACCTCGAGGACGAGGTAGACCACCACGACGTCGGAGGTTCAGGCCCTCAGGAGCGGGCCCTGGGGAGGGGGGTAATGTCACGGATTGGCCAGGCTCTTCCACCAACATCACGCACCGAGCACCTTCACCTGAGTATTAACCACGCACAGCTGCACCCAATCACTCCCATTCACTATATAAGCACACACCTCACTTCACTCATTGTCCGGTCTCGTTCCTACGAAGCGGACTCTGAGTGAACCACTTCCTAGGTTTCACTCCCCTACGATCTCAGCAATTATACTTACCTTTACTCTGTTTCCTTCTAGTCTGTCCAGTGTTCCCGGTGTCCTGTCAGCGTTGTGTGTCTCGTCAGTCTGTCTTCCCCGCAAGTCCTCTGGTGTGTGCATTCGGTCATCCTTCAGTGTTTGTCATCCCACCTGACAAAGAGGATCATCAGTTCCACTAAACTCCGTTCATCGCTCCATCACTATTCATTTATACTCTACTGTTGGAATAAACATTGTTTATACTCACTCCCCTTGTTTGTCCGTCTGCTTCCGTAACAATAGATGTGTCTTGAAAAATATCTGGTTAAATATTATTTACTGTCATCATGGCAAAGATAAAATAAATCAGTTATTAGAAATGAGTTATTAAAACTATTATGTTTAGAAATGTGTTTAAGAAATCTCTCCGTTAAACAGAACATATTACAAGTTAAACACATATTACAAGTGAGAGATTTTGAATGTAGGATGCATTACTTGTTTTTAAAATACCCACAATATCTATTATCTATGATTCTTTATTGAACATCAACGCTGAACAACTGAAATTAAAACACACATTGCCCACCCTTGTTTGTGCTACCAAACCGACCAATCACAAAGCTTGCGTTATGCGTCGTGATGTGTAGTTTTTTGAGAGGTGCGCAGGTATGCGAAGGCAGCACCAGACCATATGCATGCGCTTGTCAGAATATTAATATCAGAATAATATAATAAGTATAAAGCATAATATAATAAGTATAAATTAGCCATAACAAATTGACGTCACAAGACTCCACACACGGTAGGGAAAGTAATTTTAAAAATTGACCTTGAAAATTTTGATCAATTATAGGATCTGAATGTGTTAATGTTCGATTAATTTTTGATTAAACTCCCAGCCCTAATTCATTCATTCATTTTCTTTTCGGCTTAGTCCGTTTATTAATCCGGGGTCGCCACAGCGGAATAAACCGCCCACTTATCCAGCACATGTTTTACGCAGCGGATGACCTTCCAGCTGCAACCCATCTCTGGGAAACATCCATACACACTCATTTACACTCGTACACTACGGACAATTTAGCCTACCCAGTTCACCTGTACAGCAGGTCTTTGGACTGTGGTGGAAACCGGAGCACCCAGAGGAAACCCATGGAGAACATGCAAACTCCACACAGAAATGACAACTGACCCAGCCAAGGCTCGAACCAGCGACCTTGCTGTGAGGCGACAGCACTACCTACTGCGCCACTGCATCGGCGCCCAGCCCTAAAAATATTTTTAAAAGCACCTATTGACCCGCACACCCACTTCCCTAACCCCAACAGCACTGTTTTAAAAAGCAATTCACAAAAAGAAAAGCTCTCGCCTGATTTTTACCACTTTTTCAGATTTTACCACATTCTCGCCTTGTTATTTACTTGCTTATTTTTTGCCGTTTGTTTTTGTCTTACCCACTTTCTGGAACCGTTCTTCACCAGACTCGAACCTCATCGTCGCAGTCACCTCTGCTCTGCATCTCAAGTCCGCCAACGTATGTGTGGACAAAGTGGTAACATCGGAAAAGCTGTCCACATGCAGGTAAGCCTTTAGCTAGTAAGCACGAAAAGACGAAATGTAGCCTTATGTAGCTCTGGCTACATCATTCGCGATCTCCTGAAACCTATATAGGGCTGCGTTTTCAGAATAAGCCTGTGTTGGAAAACCACCACTGACACACTATTTTTGTGTTTAAACCATACCTCCATTCAGCAAAACATTGTAAAAATGTATCATTATGCAAAGTCATATAAGTTTCTGACAACATATGAGTAAGTAGGCTAAATGATGACAGAATTTTCATTTTCTCTTTAAAAAATTTACCTCCATTCAGCAAAGCATTTTAAAAACGCATCAATATACAAAGACATAAGTTTCTGACAACATAAGAGTACTTAAACAATGACAGAATTTTTATTTTCTCTTTAAAAATATACCTCTATTCAGCAAAACGTTGTAAAAATGTATCATTATGCAAAGTCTAAATTAAACCAAGTCATTATTGTGGCTGACCTTTACATAAGGATTCTCCCTCCATGGTGGGCTGCTTGCCGTGGCCATGTCTCCGTCTGATTCATAGTAGAACAGATTAAAGGTCTCTTTACAGGAACCGGGGATGTTGGGAATACTGCCACAGTCCCGCACGGAGAACTTGAGCTCCACGTAGACTCGGAGGACTCCTCGACGGGGGATGAAGTCTGTCCGGAGCCAGTTGTTCTGATTGGGCTCCAGCACGTTACAGACCTGGTAAGTCCTGATGGGGCTCAAGTGGTCATCATATCCGCTTACTTCCTCCCACTGAGAAGGACATAAAATACTGTCACTGATTGCACAATCAACTTTCTCGGAATTAAATGTCCAATTGAAAAATGGCAGCAGATTATATAAGAGCTCTGGAATGGTGTAAAGAGAGTGTTGTGTATCATAAGGTTCTACTGCAGCACTTCTTTCTGATAAAACTAGCACAAGTGAAGCCAAGTAAAACATGTGACCTTCATCGCATTTAGTATATAGAAATCTTTCATTGTATAGTTTCTATTGAGTGTGACATGGTGTAAGCAGGTGCAATGTATTAAAGCCAGACATGAAGTTTAAAGGGGATAGTTCACACTAAAATAATTGTATGTTCACTTGTTTAAAAACCTATTTTAGTTTCTTTCTTCTGAAGAAGATATTTTCAAGAGTTTACACTTAGCTGATGATTGAATATAAGCTAATTTGGCTTGCTGTCCCAGGAGAGAGCCCTAAGCTCATAAGATCAAGGCGAGAGGGGAGTTTGAGCTCAGGTAGAACTCGAGAACTCCCCTGTCATGGTGGCTGTAGAGCAGATAGAGGTTGCTCTTTAAAGAGATAAGTACTAGGTAGGAGCTAGTCTATGATGTTGATTTAGATCCAACTTCGGACGCATGTTTTAGGTCAGTGGGAGGAAACCGGGGAACCCGGGGGAAACCCACGTGAGCACGGGAAGAATGTGCAAACTCCGCACAGAAACGTCTGCTGGTTTGGTAAAGCCTGGAACCAGAGACGTTTTGCTGTGAGGCAACAGTGCTAAGCACTGAGCCACCGTGCCACCCATCTAGGAAGGAGGAGGAGTAGGGGTGGAAGGGGGGATTCTTCAAAACGAAGATAGCAGGGATGCGTAACCAAGGGTATTTGTAGCAGCTTAGGAATCGTCTGATTGGTGCATTGTGAATTGGATAATGCGGGTCCAGCCGCTAGCAATCATAAGCATGTGATCCTCTCGAAATTAGTTTATAAATAAAATTCACTTAAAAAATGCTGGTTGCTCACATACATTGACTATCATTGTATTTTTTGTTCCTACTATGAAACTAAAAGAGTGCCAGCAACCAGCATTCTTCAAAATAGGGCTGCTGGATTATGGGAAAAATCATAATCACGATTATTTTGGTCAGAATTGTATTCACGGTTGATTAAAACGATTGTCAGTGGGCCATATGTCCAAAAAGTTTTGGAGAACAGATCTAAAAACTATATATACAGTCGAAGTCATAATAATTAGCCCCCCTGTTTATTTTTTCCCCCAATTTCTGTTTATCGGAGAGATTTTTTCAACACATTTCTAAATATAATAGTTTTAATAACTCATTTCTAATAACTGATTTATTTTATCTTTACCATGATGACAGTAAATAATATTTGACTAGATATTTTTCAAGACACTTCTTAAAGTGACATTTAAAGGCTTAACTAGGTTAATTAGGTTAACTAGGCAGGTTAGGGTAATTAGGCAAGTTATTGTATAATGCTGGTTTGTTTTGCAGACAATCAAAAAAAAAATTGCTTGAAGGGGCTAATAATTTTGACCTTAAAATGGATTTTAAAAAATTAAAAACTGCTTTTATTTTAGCCGAAATAAAACAATTAAGACTTTCTCCTGAAGAAAAAATATTATCAGACATACTGTGAAAATGTCCTTGCTCTGTTAAATATCATTTGGGAAATATTTAAAAAAAGAGAAAAAATTCAAAGGGGGCTAATAATTCTGACTTCAACTGTATATAGTCTTCCCCTTGAAATAAGGTAGATAGGTGCATCTATTAGGGCTGGGGATAAAATCGGTATCGATATTTATTGACCGAACACTATTGTCATTTGGTATGAGATTTCAGTATGAAGGATGTAATTTTGTTAAAATGTGGCTGCTGAGCACACGCCTTAGAAGCAGTGCCAATAAGCTTAGGAAGTAAGTTTGTCATTTCCAATGGAGGCATGCAACTTGCACAATGTGCACATTGTAGCGAGATGCACATGTTGCACAGGCCGTGCACAAATGATGCAAGTGCATTCTCCAGCAGCAGCTAACATAGACTAACCATGTTCTGTACACTTTCAGCTCTTCCGCACACTCCGCACACTCAAACAAACACTCCTCCGTCATTGAAAGCCAGATAAGCATGTTTGTGTGATCATTCTCTGGGTGAATACCTATTGCACAATCCAAATTTGATTGATGTCTTTTGGACCAGTAGTTTTTGAGAAAAGAGAGAAAAAGTATCGCCTCGCATGTGTACAGAAGATGAAAGGTATTAACGGTGTTTCGTACACAATTAAAATAGTGTTCCATACAGGGCGCATAACTTCATTTCACTGGCAAAAATTGTCATTGTTTGAAGTCTTATTAAAAACTTATGTCAGTTCGGCACCAGTGGTTTAGTGGTTAGTGCGTCGACACATGCACTTCAATGCTCACAGTAACCCGAGTTCGATTCCTGCCTCGCAGTCCTATGCCAATCCTTCCCCTCTCTCTGCTCCCCATGTTTTCCTGTCAATACTCTCTACTGTCCTATCTAATAAAGATGAAAACCCTGAAAAAATAATTATTTAAAAAATAAAAACTCATGTCAGAATATACTATTATTGTGTTTAACTTGAAGTTAATGTTAAATTTGATATCTTTTAATGAAAGTTAGCAATGAAAGAACATTACAATCATTTAAGTTTTAGATAATGCTTATTTAATTACAGAGTGACAATTTAAAATATTAAAACATTGAATTCATGCAAGTTAACGCTAACTTAACTGACCTTTTATGAATATAAACATCATAAACGCACAAAGACGATGGGCAAATAGCATTTTACTGAG
The DNA here is from genome assembly GCF_903798145.1 of Danio aesculapii. Lineage (NCBI taxonomy): Eukaryota > Metazoa > Chordata > Actinopteri > Cypriniformes > Danionidae > Danio > Danio aesculapii. Next base: position 8,181,752 of record NC_079436.1, on the reverse strand, counting down.
TCATGAACTCGCTTTAACGTCTCATCCGAAAGACTGAAATGAGCCCAAAGGAGCTCACCCTCAGGCCCTGTTTACATTAATACGTTTTAGTTTTAAAACGCGTAGGTTTTGCTATGGTTACTCTATGCGTCCACACTACGCCAGAGTTTTTGAGTGTCAAAAACAGAGCATTTTGAAAACGCTGAAGAGGCTGATTTCATTCTAAAATGCTGCTGCTCCGTCTCAGTGTGGATGGGGGGAAACAGAGACATCTGAAAACAGAGGCATGGCTGCAGACATTTGCCTGTCTGATTAGGGATTTTCCTCAATATTAAGTAGCCTACACACAGTTCAGTCCTGCATTCTCTCCTTGTGAGTTCAGACTTCACAAGTTTGATAAGGAAAACAAACTCCCGAGGACACGTTGGGTACTTTATAACCTCATTCACTTCACCCTGGCTATGTTGTTTCACTATCTTAACAATAAAATGAAAACATTATATAAGGAACTGCCTATTTTCATTTTAATATTAGCAACTTGACAGACACCAAAAATGTTGAGCCGTCGTGTAGCTGCATATTTATATGATCGTCATCTTTATGCATATTTATAACAAAACTGAGCCTATAACATTACTGCCTCCTTTCATTTTCATTGAAAATACAAAACATACCCTTTCTTTCGCTGAATATCATTTTTAACAATCAATAATGGCCATAATAAAGTATAACGTACAGTAAGTTTATACATTATAGGAAATAAAGGCAAACCATCAGTCAAATGTGCAGAATCAGTGTGTGTGGTAACTATTAACTTATGTTTGCTCTCAGCCAAAACACGTTACCTGAGAACAAGTAATAGACTCAAAAGACCAAAGTCGGGGAATATGTCGTTATACGTAGATAACAAGATGAATTGAAGATCACGTTTAACAAATATAGTGAGATTAGATCCTGCGGTACATACTTGATAAACAGTCCGACGTGCATAGCTCTCATTTGAATAGATGAGCTCAAAGCATGCTGCAGTGCATGCCAGAGCGTGTGTGTATGTGGTCACGTAATGTGTGTTTGCAGTGGTGTAATGTAGACGGAGAGTTGTTCAGAAACGCTAGGTGAAACGCTAGTGTCGTTCTCATTTAAAACTAAAACGTATTAGTGTAAACGGGGCCTAAGATGACTACATGGTGTGTGCCCAGCAAGCAAACAGTATCAAAAGACATTAATATTAGGTTAGATTTAGGTCGTGATGTCAGGTGACAAACATTCAATGTCTAGCCAGCGTCTAAGGACAACGTTATTTTGACGTCCAATAACGACATCAAATGATGTTAATATTTGGTTGATTTTAAGTCGTGTTGGAAAGTGACCCAAATCTAACGTCAAGCCAACAACCAACATATTTACGTCCAATACTGACATTCATATGTCTGATAGACATCATAGTGTTAACGTCCATACAACGTCAAGCTGTAACATCATTAGACGTTGATATTTGGTTGATTTTAGGTTGTGTCGAAAAGTGTCTAAAATCTAATGTCGAGCCAACATCTTAAACCAACATCATATTGACGTCAAATACTGATATTTATTCGTCAGGTATGACAACCAAAATCCAACGTCTGATAGACGTCATATTGGTAACGTTCACACAACGTCAAGCTGTAACATGATTACACGTTGATATTTGGTTGATTTTAGGTTGGACATTGGACATATGACATCAACCCAATTTTCATTTCCAAACAAAATATAAAGTCCCCATGACGTTTGGGTACAACGTCAATCTGACATCATGTTTACGTCCTGAACCTGCTGTGTGCGTTCTGCTCGACTCAGAGGCTCAGCGCATACACACAACAGCCTTCTTTAATACATCCATAAATGAAGCGTGTTCCATGCATCAAAAGTCACAATACACAACATGCTTTCACTAATTTTTTTTAAGCGAGACTGAGCTTTGCAGTAGAACAAACGCGTACTGCTGGAAAGGTGATGGGATATGACTCAATAATCATTTTATCTCAATTAATGTTTTTTTTTTTTCATAATCATTGAAAGTTGAAATCGAAACTGAATTTCGATTAACTGCACAGCCCTACTTCAAAATATCTCCTTTTGCAGTCAGCAATTATATGAGAAACAATAAATTAGGTAATTTAAATTTTTTGTGTGTGCTATCCCTTTAAAACTGTGGTATTTCTTTTTGTAAATAACACAACACACAATGTATTTTATGAGCTAGCACATCTTCCAAACCTGGTGTTTGTTTTATCCTGAATCACTGTAGCGAGTCTATAAAAAGTGTTTATATTCTGAGTTTTTAAGATGTGTGGAGTCGATCCCTGCTGCGAAGTCGCCCAGTACGTGTGTGACTCATCATATCCATACCCACAGAGAACTACAATGTTCTTCTGCAAGAAACATGCCGTTTTATTTATTTATTAACTGCTAGACTGCCACTAGCTATACTGTTTGCCTGAATTTTGTCCCAATCAGCTGTGGCCTTGACAGGACTGTCAATCGCTTGATTTTAATTTATGTAATGCTACGCTAAGCAAGTCTCACCCACAGTGAAATTTCATCAGTGGACAATCTTTTTGTGTATAATTGTATGGAACAATGAATAATGCTTTTATTATTATTATTATTATAATTATTATTATTATTATTATTATTATTATTAACAGGGAGATTTCACCTCAAAAAACCCTTTTGGGCGTCATATCTTTCTTTTGTTGAACACAAAAGATGAAATAGAAAATGTTGGTAGTTGGAACTCATTGACTACTATGGACGTCAATCGGTGCCAGCAACCAGCATTCTTTAAAGTATCTTCTTTTGTATTAAACTGAAAAAAAAGATTACAATTAATTCTGGTTTTAAACCATTATGGGTTTCTTTATTTTGTTTGATACAAAAGAAGATATTTTGAAGAATGTTGGTAGCTGAATCAGCAATCAGCATTCTTCAAAATATCTTCTTTTGTATTAAATTGAAAAAAAGATTACAATTAATTCTGGTTTTAAACCATTATGGGTTTCTTTATTCTGTTTGATACAAAAGAAGATATTTGAAGAATGTTGGTAGCTGAATCAGCAATCAGCATTCTTCAAAATATCTTCTTGTGTATTAAACAAAAAAAAAGATTAAAATTAATTCTGGTTTTAAACCATTATGGGTTTCTTTATTCTGTTTGATACAAAAAAAGATATTTTGAAGAATGTTGGTAGCTGAAACACATTGACTTCCATAGTAATTTTTTACCCTACTATGGAAGTCAATGAGTTACAGCAATCAGCATTCTTCAAAATATCTTCTTTTGTGTTCAACAGAAGAAAGAGACTCATAAAAGTTTAAAAACCACATGAGGGAGAATAAATGAGGTCATTTTTATTTTTGGGTGAACTATCTAATTGATAAATTCATACAAAAATAAAAGCATTTCAATAAATGACTAATATTATTAATTTATTAATGAAATAGTTATTACTAATTTAAATAACCAATATTGATATTTTAGGCCATAAAATGTCATGTTGGTATAACTGTCTTCATTAATTAATTCCTTTTTCTTCAGCTTAGTCCCTTATTTATCAGGAGTCGCCACAGCGGAATGAGCCGCCAGCTGTCTTCATATCGTAATAATAATAATAAAAAAGAAAACATTGTACTATTATTATTATATTGTTTCCTAGAAAATAGTAGAAAAATTATATATTTTATGTAAAATCATATTAGCATTTATTGCTAATTAATAATATTACAAGATTCAAGCTGTAGAATGCCAATTATTCTAAAAACTATTAAACAATATTCAATCATGCCTTTTGTAATACCTAAATATTCTTGATTTTGAAATAAATATTAAAATGTATATACACACACACACGCACGCACGTAAGGTTTTAGGAAAAAAAAAAAAATTCTATGATGATATAAATTGACAATTTTTGTGTTGAGTTGCATATTTTGGGCATTTGCTGTTTATTTTACATTAGATTTCTGTCCTATTTTCAAACTCAGTATGGACCAACAAATAGTGTCTTGTAATTCCTAATAGACAAACCCTAAATATCACTTTGTTCTAAACCTTCTAAATTTTATTACATAATATTTATTATTTTTAAATATGTAAAACTTAACTTAGAAGCTAAGTTAGCAACCAGCATTCCTCAAGGTATCTTCTTTTGTGTTTAATCGAAGAAAGAAACAGATAAATGTTTAAAAACCACAAATAAATTTGGTAATTTCTGTTTAATCTATTAATTTATACAAATATTAAAGCATTTCATAGCATGACTATTGTTATAAATTTAATAATTAAATAGTTATTACTAATTTAAATAACGAATATTAATATTTAAGGCCGTAAAATATTGTGTTGGTCTTAACATAATAAGAAAACATTGTACTATTATTATTACATTAATTATTATTATTATTTATTATTATTATTGTTATTATTATATTGTTTCTTTGAAAATACTAGAAAAATAATTGCTTTTATGTAAAATTTAACATCGAATAGAAGTAGAAACAGAAAAAAAAATCATATTAGACATTTTAAGGTCAGATTCAAGCTATTGCTGTTTATTTTACATTACATTTCTGTCCCATTTTCAAAGTCAGTACGGACCAACAAATAGTGTCTGGAAATTCCTAATCAGACGAACCCTAAATATCACTGATTGTTACTCCGATGACAGCTTTAAGTTGAGCCCCGAAGCAGCACTAAATGGAAGCAGGAATAATGAACGACTCAAATGCTCAATTAAATTCATGTCGGTGGTTAGGGTAAATAGAAATGCTTTCTCAAAGGTGACATTTGGGTTCCCTGAACTTCTCACAACACAATTAAGAGGCATCGCAGCGAGAGGTAGCATGTGTTTATCTCCAGGTGTGAAGGAACACATTACTTATGATGATGCATGGCTTTTGAGATGCCAGACATCGAGCACCAGCCTGCGGAATGGGGCTGAGCTGCTTAAGATTGTTGCCATGGCAACCCATCATTTCCATTGACTGACTTCGCATGCACATTCCAAAGACAAATCATAGTACGGGAGCAAGTGGATTTGGATGGTGTGTGTGTGAGGCTTAAGGTCAGAGTCGCTGGTTAATTTCTTCACTAGTCACATGTGTAAAATAAACTGCTAATCTTGAGAGTCTATCTCATTTTATTTGTCTTGCTCATTAAAGGGATAGTTCAGCCCGATCGCACAAAGAAATGTACCTACTTTACGTATTGTCAGAAATGTGACTAATTCATACAATTTAATTCGAAAGTTAATGTACGTTTTTTAAATGGAGATGTGACCCTAAAGCCTCACCTCTAAATTGACCACTCATGCACAGACAGGGGTGTAACATGAAAGGGGAGTAACTTGTAGTACGTTAGAGGCATAACTTGAAATTATGGAGACCTATATGTCAAAATTATGTTGTCTGCAAGATGGCACTATACATTAGTTATTAACATCTAAACCTACTCCACACCTAAACCTAACCATCACTGTTATTAACATTCATACCAACCCCAAACCTAAACTCAACCATCAGTTATTAACATCTACACTGTCTCCAACACTAAACCCAACCATCAGTTATTAACGTCTACACCTTTCGCAAATCTAAACCCACCCATCATAGTTATTAGCATCTACTCCTTCCCCAAACCTAAACCCAACCATCATAGTTATTAACGTCTACACCTAACCCAACCCTAAACCCAAACATCAGTTATGAACGTCTACACCTTTCGCAAACCTAAACCCACCCATCATAATTATTAATGTCTACACCTTCCCCAAACCTAAACCCAACCATCAGTTATTAACGTCTACACCTTCCCCAAACCTAAACCCAACCATCATAGTTATTAACATCTACACCTAACCCAACCCTAAACCCAACCATCAGTTATTAACGTCTACACCTTTCGCAAATCTAAACCACCCATCATAGTTATTAGCATCTACTCCTTTCCCAAACCTAAACCCAACCATCATAGTTATTAGCATCTACTCCTTCCCCAAACCTAAACCCAACCATCACAGTTATTAGCATCTACTCCTTCCCCAAACCTAAACCCAACCATCAGTTATTAACGTCTACACCTAACCCAAACCTAAACCCACCCATCACAGTTATTAGCATCTACTCCTTCCCCAAACCTAAACCTCACCATCAGTTAACATCTTCACCTTCCCCAAACCTAAACCCAAGCATCAGTTAACGTCTACACCTAACCAAACCCTAAACCCAACCATCAGTTATTGACTACACCTTTCGCAAACCTAAACCCACCCAGTTATTATTGTCTACACCTAACCCAACCCTAAACCCAACCATCATAGTTATTAACATCTACACCTTTCGCAAACCAAAACTCAACTAGTTATTAACGTCTACACCTAACCCAAACCTAAACCCAACCATCAGTTATTAACATCTACACCTTTCGCAAACCTAAACCCAACCATCAGTTATTAATGTCTACACCTTTCGCAAACCAAAACCCAACCATCATAGTTATTAACATCTACACCTAACCCAACCCTAAACCCAACCATCAGTTATTAACATCTACACCTTCCCCAAACCTAAACCCAACCATCAGTTATTAACGTCTACACCTAACCCAACCCTAAACCAAACCATCAGTTATTAACATCTACACCTTTCGCAAACCAAAACCCAACCATCATAGTTATTAACATCTACACCTAACCCAAACCTAAACCCAACCATCATAGTTATTAACATCTACACCTTCCCCAACCCTAAACCCAACCATCAGTTATTAACGTCTACACCTTCCCCAACCCTAAACCCAACCATCAGTTATTAACGTCTACACCTAACCCAACCCTAAACCCAACCATCAGTTATTAACGTCTACACCTAACCCAACCCTAAACCCAACCATCAGTTATTAACGTCTACACCTAACCCAACCCTAAACCCAACCATCAGTTATTAACGTCTACACCTAACCCAACCCTAAACCAAACCATCATAAACGTCTACACCTTTTGCAAACCAAAACCCAACCATCATAGTTAACATCTACACCTAACCCAACCCTAAACCCAACCATCAGTTATTAATGTCTACACCTTTCGCAAACCTAAACCTAACCATCAGTTATTGTCTACACCTAACCCAACCCTAAACCAAACCATCAGTTATTAACATCTACACCTTTCGCAAACCTAAACTCAACCATCATAGTTATTAACATCTACACCTAACCCAACCCTAAACCAAACCATCAGTTATCAACGTCTACCTCTTTCGCAAATCTAAACCCACCCATCATAGTTATTAGCATCTACTCCTTCCCCAAACCTAAACCCACCCATCAGTTATTAGCATCAGTAAATCTAAAAGGTACTAAAATGTATCAAATGTATAAATTGTACAAATTATTATGAATTAGGCAAAATCAAAAAATCAAAAGGATTAAAATTGGCATGAGATTGTGTTGCACTGCAAAAAAATGTGATTTGACAAAAAGCAATTACAACAACTGTTTTTAAGTTACTTTAACACACCTTCAGACTCTGTGTCCATTACAATGGACATCACATGTCAGCCCATGTTTTTTGTGTTTCCTGAGCATTTCATCTCATTTAAAGCCTGCAGTCTATGAGAGTGGACGATTGTCCTCCAATCAAACGGCTGTAAGGCTCGACATGCTGTAATTTGAAAAAAATCCCCTATACACTGAAAAGCAGCATGGCATCACTTCACTCCAGACACAGACATTTATTGATTTATTGATTTGTTTGCCAATATTTCAAAGATTGCATGTAAAAAAGAGGGATTGCATTTACTAATTAAAGTTTAAAATCTTTTGTAACATTGGATTTTTCAAATATGTCTGTCCATTAGGATGTACAATGGGTTCAAAATCAGTTACTGAAATTAAATCTCCAGTAACGCTTGAGTATATTAAAAAAACTATATCGATGTACTTATTCATTGCTGAAACTATTTAATATGCAGAGTATACAGATCTTGAAGCTCCTGAGCATATATTAGCAGATGGAAATAAAGATGTGGACTTTATGTGAAGTGATGAGGAAGAACAAAACATTAAAATTAAAGTAAAAATGTTACAATCTTAATGTTTGTGATTTTGAAAATAAATTTCAAGATTTTACCAACAATCATGCATGTTTCTTTTGTATTTTATGTTGGTATAATGTTCGGGAAGTACAACTGTTTTGACCCGATGTCCATTGAAGTGGACAAAAAAAAAAATACACTTAAAGAATGTTGAATTTTTTATAAACACAATCTTCAATGCATGATTAACTAAACACAATTAGTATTTGTTATTGTGGCAAAGTTTGTCATTTGTTGTGCCTAAATGGTTTAAATTCACTTGAAATCTGATTCTGACTGTTGTATAATGATTGTTTGTTCTGTAGACTATCGGGAAAAAAAATAGCTTACAGGGGCTATCATCAATAGCTTATCATTTTGACCTTAAAATGGTTCATAAAAAATTAAAAACTGCTTTTATTCTAACCCAAATAAAACAAATAAGACTTTCTCCTGAAGAAAAAATATTATCAGACATACTGTGAACATTTCATTGCTTATTAAACATCGTTTGGGAAATATTTAAGAAAATTAAAAAAAAATTAAAAGGGGGGCTAATAATTCTGACTTCAATTGTATATATATATATATATATATATATATATATATATATATATATATATATATATATATATATATATATATATATATATATATATATATATATATATATCTTCGTTGAATAAACTGTATATTTATATACAGTTGAAGTCAGAATTATTAGCCCCCCTGAATTATTAGCCCTGATTTATTATTATTTATTTTTCCCCCAATTTCTGTTTATTGAAGAGAAGATTTTTTTTCAACACATTTCAAAACATAGTAGTTTTAATAACTCATTTCTAATAATTGATTTATTTTATCTTTGCCATGATGACAGTATATAATATTTTATGTACTATCAAAAATATATAGCTTAAAGGGGCTCTGTTAAACATCATTTGGGAAATATTTTAAAAAGAAAAAAATAATAAATCTGACTTCAACTGTACTTGAACATATATATATATATATATATATATATATATATATATATATATATATATATATATATATATATATATATTTTTTTTTTTTTTTTTTTTTTTTTCCAATAAACCGAAATTGGGGAAAAATTATACAGGAGGGCTAATAATTCTGACTGCTAGTGTATATTGCAATATGAACATAATTTCACAGGACGACTTAAGTAACTCTGTTCGGAAAGAATTTAAAATTTTACATTGACTGGGATGATTTTGCTGGCAAGTGCAAAAAAAAATATATATATATATATATATATATATATATATATACTGTATATATATATACTTTTAATTATTGAGTTAACTCAGTAATGTTAAACTCCACCAAAAACCATGAAGCGCTGTTTATTCAATTTTATTCTATTGTTCTCATGCCTTCGTTTTTTTTTTTTTTGCACTTGCCAGCAAAATCATCCCAGTCAATGTAAAATTTTAAATTCTTTCCGAACAGAGTTACTTAAGTCGTCCTGTGAAATTATGTTCATATTGCAATATACACTTGCAGTCAGAATTATTAGCCCTCCTGTATAATTTTTCCCCAATTTCTGTTTATTGGAAAAAAAAATTAACACATTTCTTAACAGTTTTATTAACTAATTACACTAGTATTCTGCTCAAAGTGCCCTTTGTTTAGGTTTGTAAAGGTTTACTAGATTAATTAGGGAAGTTAGATTAATTAGGCAAGTCAGTGTATGGTTTGTTCTGTAGACATTTGAATGCAATATCGCTTAAGGGGGGTAATAATATTGACCTCAAATGGTTCTTAAAAAATTTATTCTTGCCGAAATGAAACAAACAAGTCGTTCTCCAAAGGAAAGCAATATTATAGGAGATACTGTGAATAATTCCTTGCTCTGTTAAGAACATTTGGGAAACATTAAAAAAAGAATTCACAGGAGGACGAATAATTCTGACTTTAACTTCATGTATATTGCAGAAAAAACAGAAAATCATTTTTTTTTTTTTCAATTTTCTGCATCCCTATAGTGTTTGTGTTGATTAAAATGTTCTTTTTATTAGGACAGAAACAAGAAAATGCCCCAAAACTCACCCCGCTTTCAGGATAGGTGGTCCACGCCAGCTCTGTAGTAGCCCATCTGCTGTCCATAAGAGTCTCTGCAAAACAAGCAATCAATGAGGCTCAGAAAACAGCGAAAACCTCCCTTCCAAAACACACAACAGAGCATCGTCGCGTTAAAAACCGTAATTTGCCCAGCGACATATCAAAGCACTTGACTCATTTGAATTCCCTGCATAGTCTGAGCAAGGCCTAATCACTGTTTTCAGTCTGCACACTAATAACACCATCCGCATTTATCTCGCCGTTCCAGCTCTGGCCTGTGGCTGATCTGAGAACAGATCCTGTTGCGTACCGCAGGGATGTTCGCGGGGCCAGTGACATTCTGCATCCCAGGCGCTTGCTGTTCTCTAAACACACTCCGATCAGTGGAGCAAAACTGCGTGAGCCGGCTTCCACAAATTAACCGCACATGCCAATGTTTTATTCACTTTGTAAGTCTGCCTTTTAACGAAGCCCAAGCTCTCGTTTCACATAAATGTGACACGCACACACACATCTGCGAGCAAATACATGGAATATTTAGAGCAGAACATCAACTTAGCTGATTAATGTGCGCATGATAACCGTACACATGGCGTTTATGAGGACTGTACACCTCGCTTTAACAGTGCTGTAAATCACAGAGAGGGAGTTCATTGTGTGATGAAATAGCTGCAAGGGTATCTCGGCGTGTGAAATATTCATCTAATTGGAGGGAAGTTCTTTTGATGCTTTGATCAATTCCTTATGACCGCATTGAGTCTTTCCTAGAGGCTCTTTGCATCTGTGTGTTTTGGCTGTATTGTGGAGCACGGCATCACGATGCTTCTTTTTTTCTTACACGAAGCAGCTCATTGCAGGCTGTTTCACACAAACGAGTGTACAGGATGTACTTTGAAACTTTGGTATTGTAGAGTCAGCAGATGTACAAAACGTCTCATTATATTTTCTGAAATCTCTTCCGAACTCCCCTAGAGTTTGAGGATGGGAAAGTACAAAGGAACACAAACAATCTTTGGAGGGAGTTTCTGATGTGTTTGTGAGGCGGAAAATAAGAACGCCACTGTTTTATTATAAAAATTACATTTGTGAAAGTGGATTTCTGTTGGACAAGCAATTGTAGCATATGGTATATTGAAGATTGATTATATTACATATATATATATATACACACATATATATATATATATATATATATATATATATATATATATATATATATATATATATATATATACATATATACATACATACATATATATATACATACACATACATATATACATACACATACATATATATATACATACACATACATATATATATACACATACATACATACATACACATACATATATATATATATATATATATATATATATATATATATATATATATATATATATATATATATATATATATATATATATATATATATATATATATACACACACACAGTTGAAGTCAGAATTGTTAGCCCTCCTGAATTATTAGCCCTCTATTTATTTTTTCCTAATTTCTGTTTAACGGAAATATTTCTAAACATAATAGTTTTAATAACTAATTTCTTATAACTGATTTCTTTTATCTTTGCCATAATGACAATAAATAATATTTGACTAGACATTTTTTTTATGATACTACACTGTAAAACCCCAAAAGTTAAGGTAACTCAAACCATTTGAGGAATCCGATTGCAACAGACCATTTAAATTCAAAAACTAATCCTAATGAGTACTGTGAACTTAATCTATTTGAGTAAACGAAGCAAGTTGTGCACAGTAAAATCCCATAAATGAAGAGAACTCAAACCAACTGAGTATTGTAAAACCTAATAAGTTAAGGCAACTCAAACCATTTGAGGAAACTGATTTCTACAAACCATTTGAGTTAAAAAAAAATAATCTATACGAGTACTGTGAACTTACTCCATTTAGTGATGTTTTATAAACAAATTTCGGGAGGAGCACGCGCAGAAGTTTCAGTATCAAATACGTCATTGACAATTAGTCTATTATCTAATCAGTTCTTGACCAAACCCCTATATATACCAAAGCTGTCTTACCTGCAGCATCTTACGATTTTAGCATCCCTCCACCACCCCGTCACCTCACCTCTTAAGCATTACAATCCCGGGGGGAGCGTTCTGGGGCCGGGATAGATACTTCGCTCGAATCCTTATTCCTCTCTGTTTCCTGATAAGAGGAATAACTCGAGTTTGGGTGTCTTCCTCGAGCTCAGAGCCCTCTCCCCGGACAGCACGCCAAATACGCTTTATTCTGAAACTATTGCAAGTGTGAATTCGTGAAAGTTGAAATAATGAAGTTTAATTAACTCATTACCTTCAAAACTGAGTTCAAAACTCTTTTCAAAAGAGTAGAACTAACTTTCAGTAAATTTTAACTTGGCTTAATTAGGTTAATTAGGCAAGTTAGGGTAATTAGGCAAGTCATTGTATAATGACGGTTTGTTTTGTAGACAATCGAAACAAAATATTGCTTAAGGGGCTAAAATATTGAACTTAAAATGGCTTTAAAAAGTTAAAGACAGCTTTTATTCCAGCGGAAATAGAACAAATAAGACTTTGTCTAGAATAAAAAAATATTATAGGAAATACTGTAAAAAATTCCTTGCTCTGTTAAACATAATTTGGGAAATATTGACTTCAGCTGTACTGTATATCATAATGTCAAATCTGCTAAGGCTTACATTATTAACTCCCTTGTTGTTCAATGATTTCCCTATTTAACCTTAGTTAACCTAATTAGTTAAGCTTCTAAACTGCACTTTAAGTAGATTACTATTATGTTGCACAATAATTTCATCATGGCAAAATGAATTCGTTAGATATCAAATATTAAAATCATTTCGTTTAAAAATGTGTCGAAAACTATCTTCTTTTAATTAAATAGAACTTTGAAAATGTATAAGGAAAAATTTAAATGTCAGAGGAGGGACCCACCAAGCTAGGCATGTGCCGGTACAAGTCTCTGATGGTTTGATAACCTTGTATAAAAATATCACGGTTTCACTGTATTGTGTTTACTGCTGTAAATTTTTTTTTCAAATGTCTTAGTAAAAAACAACAACTTTTTTCCTCATTTATCACAATATATTACATTATAGAAAACATTTATAATATTTAGGAACAGTAAACATGTCAGGCTACATAATTACAATAAATTGACTTCTACTATATTCATAAGCTTCAAAAACACAGATTTCCATACAACACTTAAAAAACACTTTAAAAACCCTCTACATTCACATGTAAAACAAAACATTTTTGCAGTTTTAATACCTTTTCCAAACCGCGGTAAACCTTGAACCCGGTTTTCATTCAATGCCTACACCAACCATGATAACTAAACTTGAACTATAGTTTTAATAATTATTTTAATTCCTATATACAGTAGAAAGGGTAAACACTACAACAATAATAACCAGTTTTGGGGAAAGTTACTTTAGAAAGTAATGCATTACAATATCGAGTTACTTCCCAAAAAAAGTAACTAGTTGCGTTACATTACTTTTGAGTCACTTTTCAGTTACTTTTTCTGACCTGGCTGAGGATTAATCTCTTTCAGAACTTGCAGGGTTTCTTCCTTTCTTTAATAGAGGATCTGTGCAATTAGCAACATGCTCTATATCCTTCATTTACCTTAAAAAACACATAAAAAAAATGAATGTAGGACAATGTTATCTTCAGAGAACTTTCTGAGAACAGAGTGAGGCATGCAGTATACAGATTAATGAAAGTTTAAAGCAATTTGATTGTTATTATTGTTTTTTGCCTTATTAAAAAGTAAAATCATTGTGCATTCAGATAATCTTTTTCTTGTCTTCCATGTACTCATGTAGAAATGTAAGAGAAATGTACTCATTACTTGTAATGCGTTACCCCCAACAATGGTAATGACAGATGATATCAAACACTTTGACTGGAAACCTTTTTTTTTCAACAAATGAGCAATACAAACATTGACAGGCAATCAGAATCCACCTGACTTTATATAGAGCTAAAACATATTATTTGTAATAAAATTGTAATAACAAAACCCATTAGCCCTACTTAGAACCACAGTGATGACACTGTTCACTATTCATTATAAACAAGGCTAGTGAATCAGAATCCACTTGACTTTAAAAAGCTTAATTATATGAAACAGCTGACCCAGGTTCATTAAAAATACATTACTGCCTACATTTCTGTAAAAAAACTGAAACTGTGCACTAAAACTGAACCGAACTGATAGCGTTAATGCATTTAATATTGAGATAAAACTGATCTCAAATTTTGCTGAAGCAACTATGTCCTTTTCCCTTGTTTTTACATGGCTTTTGAGTTAATTTGTTGATCCATGGGCTTATATGTCACAAGTACAATGCCATAACACATGTATGTATGTTATTATGCCAACAACTGCACAATTATTCAATAATCTGCCCTTATGATAATAAAATGTTTTTACAAATGCAATTGTAGTGTTGTTGTGTCTAAAATGTGTACACTGTAATTAGACTAAAATAGACTTAACACCCTGCAGTGCCATAGGGTTGTGCAATATGATAATATATATTCTTTCATTCATTTTCTTTTCAACTTAGTCACTTTATTAAGCTGGGGTCACCACAGCAGAATGAACCGCCAACTTATCCAGCATATGTTTTACACAGCAGATGCCCTTCCAAAGGCAACCCATCACTGGGAAACATCCATCCACACTCATACACTAAAGACAATTTAGCTTACCCAATTCACCTATAGTGCATGTCTTTGGACTTGTGGGGGAAACAGGGGCACCTGGAAGAAACCCACGCGAACATGGGGAGAACATGCAAACTCCACACAGAAATGCCAACTGGTTCAGCCGAGGCTCGAATCAGCGACCTTCTTGCTGTGAGGCGATCATGCTACCCACAGCTCCACTGCGTCGCCCTGACAATATATATTGTATAGATAAAATAAAAAGTCTGCTGTTTCATAATATTGTCTATTGTTTATAAACTTTTTTTTTAAATGCTGCATTATACACAACTGATTTGTGTTGGGACATTAAGAAATAAGGTAACATATTAGTTTTTACAAATTTTAAAACAATAAAAAACATAAAACAATGAAGTTGCCCGAAAAAACTCCTCAAGAACTGTGTTATTTCAGCTTATTTTAAATAAGTAGTTTGAACAAACAGCAAACGTTATTTTTTGAGTGTATTATGGTGTCGTAAAATGCATTGTTTGTTTATGGTACTACTTTTTCAGAAATTAAATAAGCATTTGTTCTGGCCGCTGAGCAGAGGTAGCTTTGAACGCAAATAATTTCACCTAAAATGTTATTCGTTCCTCTTGTTTATTTTGTAGATAACTGACAGACAAAATTTTATTGAAGTTAAGATTTTACCAAACAAAATTCATTCTAAAAACATTTTTCTACAGAAATATAAAATTATAAAAAGAATTACCACGCCCTTATGATAAACTGTGATAAATATTACATGCCATTACAGGGATGCAGACAGAAACTTCAATAACAGCACTGTGGGAAAGTTACATACTCAGTTTACATAGAGATATTTTATGCTGGGTCCACTCAAAAAATAACTTTTGCTTCTTGTTTAAACTACTTACTGAAAATTAGTTGAAACAACAAAATTTTTTTTGGTTTTGGGGACAACTTAATTATGTTATGCTGAATCCATTTAAATTTGTAAAAATTATTAAGTTAACTTAATCGATTTGTGTTGGGACAGCATAAAGAAATTGTGTGGAACCCAGCATTTTCCATGCCTGTAATCAATATGATGTATTTTATATTTCTATATTTTATATAACGTTTATTTTATTTGTCCTGAAGTTCTATAAAAAGTGAGAAACACGATCAAATATGAATGAGTCCATTTCTGAGTGATGAAATGTAAAATAAAATGTAAAACAAAAACAAAAAAGAAAGAGTGCCATGTATATAAATATGTATATGAATAAATTTGTGTCATATCGACCATCCCTACATTGCCATGTGAAGCAGAAAGCGACATAAGCATGATATGCTACTTCTTCGTATTAATTGCTAGTGTACAGTATGTGTCGATCCAATGCTATCTCACGGCAATTCGTAACTTTTTGACTTAGTAGCTAATTCATATGAATTTGTACGATCTCATTCGTACAATTTAGTACGATTTTCTCATTCCCAATGATGGTTGGGTTTAGGGGTGGATTTTGGTGCCACACCCTTTTTTAAAATTGAATATTTTCATACGACTGAACTCGTACAAATGGGGGATTTGCATAGCTAGTGTTTTTCAGCCAATGATGACCTTCCGGTTAGAGCTTTATATGACTATTTTCACTTTCATAATGTTCATCTGACAGCATCGACATTGTAATGTAATTCAAATATAATCAGTTAAATAGACTTAAGCATTTATTTGGTTTTTAAAGTGTAAAAAGAGACAAACGACCTTTTAAACGCAGGCAGCGTCATTAGCGACAGGCTAGCGCAGAAATTCCATTGAAAATACTAGGATAAAATTAATTTCCATATTTTAAAAACATGGTGCGGAAAATTATAATTTAATGCAGTGCTTCTTGTTTGGCCTGATACCCACTTTATATCATTTCTCAGCCAGGCAGTGAAGATTGCTGTTTTTAAAAGAAATCAGATCTTAAACGCTGTGATTTTGTATGGGATGACAACTAACCGGAAGCCCTGGGGCTGGCGGACTGAATTTAAAAAGTCTGTATGGCGTGTACATATACCCATTAGCCACTGAAGTGACAAAACGTAAAATAGTTACGTTTCCTCGTGAGATCAGGCTGGTCGTTCCATTGGAATTTTAAAGGCCTGGGTACTTAATTTAACACACAACTGCATCAGAGCAGCTTTCGAAGATGTGCAGAAGTGTGCAGATTGACATGTTTGACACATGCGCAGTCCCAGACCGTCTTAACAACATTCACCTAGCGCATGTGTTGTTGCGCAAGGACTGTCTGCATGGAAAAAAATACTAATTAACTACACACAGAGGGTGTGTGATGAAAGTTGCGTGAGGAGGACAATGCTCAGAGTATGCTTAAGGGCCATTCACACTGACAAGGTAGTGAAGTGGAACAAATAAAACACATTTGCTGCATTTTTAATGCTGTGTTTTGTGTGAGATGCTGCAAAAGAGATTAGACATAAAAGCAATGGTCAAGCACGTCCATCTGGCACATATAAGCAGAGCAGTTGAATGCAAAAAACATATGTGTGTTATTACGAAAGCGGAAACCTGTCACCCCTACTTAGGACACAGTAACTGGGCTAAAACACATAGCATTTGTTTTATATTTAGAGCGCGTAGTGCCTTGGGGAAGGTTGTGACAGATGGACTGAATTGACACAAGGGACCCTGGATGCAGCTCTACACTTTTTCCTCTTGTCGTGAGGTGCTCGGCACCACTTGACCTCCATTGGAAGTGTAACTAATGTAGTCTGTTAAGAAACCTGCTCGGAAACTAGGCCTGTGAGTCAAACACCTACTCTCGCTCTCTTTCTAGATACACACACACACTATCGATTGAGATCCTGACAGTGAAACTGATGAAGAATCGAGGTAGTCATGGCCAAGGTGAAGGAGTATCTGTCTCTACTGTAGTTAAGGGTTATTCTGATGCCAGCTATGTATGTGTATGTGCTAAAGATACCAAACAAAAACCTGCCTTCAGACTCAAATTTTGGTTTACAACAGCTTTGTTTTTGCCTAGCAGAAATTTGTTTAGAATACATTACAAGAGGGTAAGACGAACTGCTGTGTAGTTATTTAAGACTAACATATTCATAAGTGCTCTCTACAAATATGTAGTGGAAAGTCAACAAACCTCGAAGGTATCAATCGCCTTTTCCCCCCCAAAACCACACCTAGGCTCAATACTAGTCACGTTTTTACCTCACTGCTGTTTTCAAAACATCAACTGACTTTGATATAATGTCGAAAATGCATTGTTACTTTGACAATTGTCTCACCTTTGAACAGCTGCGATCATGAAAGCCAATTAGCATGTGTGGCAATTACAATCAAGTGATGCTGCTATCACTACTATCAGGGTGACTTGAAAGCCTTTAGGGTGAAATGTGTCACACCAGAGCAACAGGGGGCTTTCAGCAGTTCTGAACCATGTGTCACAAGCAGCACAAAGCACATCTGAAAAATCTAACAACTACATGGGATTTTTAATACGACGATGATTAAAGCGGAAAGATTGTTATGATAATCTCAGAGGGCTCTCGCAAGTAAATTAAAGATGGTGTGTTAAGAAGTGTTCCAACAATTGCAAAAGGAACCCATTAAAACTGTGATTTACAGTTTGTTATACCTTATAACAAAGGCACGGACATAGGCTACAGCATCGTCTGTATCAATATATAGACATGCCACAAAACAAACACCTCGCTACTTCGGGTACAGCATGGTTTTAAAACAATTCACTATAAGAGACCTTTAAATGAATCTAAATTAAACGAAATTTCGGATATATTAAAGCATGGTATTGTTGTGAACACTAAAATCAGACAGTCATCTAGTAAATGTTACACCTTAAATCAATGTTTTGTCTTTCTTTTTTATTTAAACGCCCAATATATTGTACATCTGCAGCTGTTTTAATATCCAGCCGAAGCGTATCAGCCTGAAAATAAAATGCAAAATCGCACCATTTAAGTTCTAGTCGAAGTTTTCCAACCCGAATAGTCCGCGCCGTCCGTAAATCACGAGCTTGTAAGTTCTGGTCTCTCTATATCTCTTTCTATAGATTGTTATTATATATTCTGAGCTTTCCGTGAATAAACTAGCAAAAGGGGTGACCAACAGCAGCTCGGAAACCGAGTAGCTCCGTAACAAAGAGCGTTTGCACTTACCCTCAACAGCGAGAATAACGGGGACCCAAAGGCTGTATAATAACAGCGAATAATCCATTGTCATGAAGCTTGAGGATGCAACATGAAGAAGCGTTTTGTCTATGTGTCACCGGGACAAAAAGTCTCGTTAAATCTCAACATTCATGAACTGGATGAACGAATTCACGCCTTGAGAGCGAGAAAAAACAGCCTGCGAAAAATGCACAGCTCCGTTTTTTACGGTTGTCTTCGCGTCTTTCATTCGGACTACGGAATCCACGGATGCTCTTCCTCTATCATGCTCTTCTACATGTGTGGCATCCTACTCCTCATCCTCCGTGTGAAAGAAGCTGTTGATTCTTTGCGACTACACGGAGGAGTGTCAGTTGCGAGGAATGATTGGGGGGCGAAAAGCTCTATTGGTCCCATGACAAAACCCAGCGGGATACCGCTGATAACTTACACACTGAGTAGGATACTCTGCTATGTTCTTTTATTTATGCATGTAATTTTTTTAAAGTGTTTAATGGACGTTCATCTTTTTATTGTATATGCCACTATGAATGTACAGCACAAGAATCCTCAGAAGCTGATTTGTGGGGAATTGGGAATGTATGGGTATTCTTTGATGCACAGCGCCGCTCGCTGTTTGTTTACTGCAGGAGTTGGTGTGTTGTAGTTAAGAAGGGAGTGACTTGGCAATTGGCCACAAAGAGTCACGTAACAGTCACCCAACACCAATAATAAAATCATCATCCAGCTTTCTGCTGATTAAATAATAGGCTGCACGTTGAAGGCTGTGGAATACTGTAAACAATCTTTAAAAGCTGTAAATTATTGATATGTACAGTGCTGGGCATTTTTCCTAAATGTAATCTGGTGCTTTTTTGATCTTTAAAAAATAGGAACACAAAGAAAAGAGCATAAAATAAACTTTTATCAACACATGAAAGTTTTATGAAAGTAAAATCTCAAAGTGCAACATTAAATATGAAAAAAACAACTGACACCCATCCAGTAGTTTCCCAAGCTTGTTCCGGGAGGCACACCAACAGTACATATTTCTGGATCCTTATCTAACTCATTCGTTTTAGGTTTTGGAGTCTCTTCTAATGTTCTGATGAGCTGATTCATGTGTCTTTGATTAGGAAGAGGTTGAAAATGTGTACTGTTGGTGTGCAGGTTTGGTAAACATTGGATTAAACCAGCGGTTCCCAAATTTTTCAGACCGTGACCCAGAAAATAACAATGCCAGTGACTCGCAACCTCCAAATTCCTTACAGGTAAATATAAATATACAAACATTGCACACACAACAATAGGCCTATATAAACACAAGCATGTTTAATTTATTATTAACCTTACCTAATGAGACTGGTGGGCACAACATTTTCAGCACAAGTCTATTCTTGGTTTAATTTTGGAAACCGCCAATCAGATATCATCCTCAATGTTTAGTTGTGGCCTGTATTTATTTTTAATGTATTCGATTGCCATAAAGATGTCAGAAAGTTTAACCTGGTGCTATAAAATCAATCTGCTGCAGCTGACGCTATTGCTGTGTTGTTAATCTAACGTAAACACACCAGTCCTATGAAAAAATAAAATTATTGAAAGGTTGATGGCTTTTCCTTTGCATGTTGTTGTTTTTTTTTGCAATTATTTATCTTCTGTGGGTTTTGGATAAAATACAGTAATTATAATAGTTTAATAAAAGGTATTTGATTTTTTGAAATCACCAAGCAACCCCCTATCATTGTCCCGCGACACCCCAGGGGGTCCCGACCCCCACTTTGGGAAGCACTGGATTAAACAACTGCAAGACTATTCAAAATTAAGTCTTTTGTGATGTCAATAAGACATACATTTTTAGAAGGCAAGTATAGAAACAATGTATAATTTACCATGAAACAATGCATCATTTATCCTGCTTTACATTTCAACAATCACTTGATGACACGCGTAAAGCTATTACAAAGAGAACATGTCTGTATTTAGTTGAAGCTTTGTTCACATTTTGCCATTGCTTCATTGTTTTTTGATTTGTGTCTAGGGGATAATATTGCTTAATGAACAACACTCCAGGACGTGTCTGATTTATTCAGTTGTTGGCATTTCATTTGAACACTTAGGAATGTAATTATCTGTCAAATAAGAGTGTACACTGTTAATTTGAACCATTGTTTTTATCCATATGTTGCTACTAAATGTCTCAATAGACATTTTCAGAATGCAAACCAATGTCTTTCTTTCTTTCTTTCTTTCTTTCTTTCTTTCTTTCTGAAAAAAATTAAAAAGGCACCTATGATGAAAATCATCTTTTGTAAGCTGTTTGGACAGAACTGTGTGTGTAGGTATATTGGGAGTGATATAAAGACAATAAGTCTTTTTATATTTCCTGACGATAAAATAGGACCCAAATCCCTCCCATTTTGAGGCCGACATGACATAGGAGTGCTGTCTCCCCGCCCATCAATTTGACTGACAGCCGTGTATTAACATGTCTCCGTAGTAACGCATATAGTCATATCAACAAGACAGGACATGTGCAAAGCAACTGGAATTAAAATATCTGTTCAGCGCTCTGTGATCATCAATCATCATCAAACATGATCAAGAAGGAGTTTTACAAGTTTAAAATGTTTTTAAAACACTAGATGTTTGTAATGAATTACAGCCATTTTACCAGGTTTATCACCCCAGTCGCGTGTCAGTACAGTTATATTAGAAGACACTTCAATCCCGGATTGTGGTTTATTTTGAACATTATTTTGTACATGCAAAAACAGTGCAAAGTTAAACGTGTGCACTGTGTGTCTGCGTGTGCGTGAACTCTGTAACAGCATTGTGTGTGACTCATCCTTGCAGAAAGGCTTGAATTAACTCCAAAACAAATATGTCAAATAATCATTGGTAAAGTTCTTACTGTAGTATTTCTCACAAATGTTACATGAGATCTGCTTCCTTCATGTCTGTCACTGTGCTGTTTATCTGAAGCAGCTACAGAGCTGAAAAATCCAAACTTCTGAAAGCTATAATAAATAATCTGATGGGTGTTTTGAGCTGAAACTTAACAAGACACATTCTGGAGACACAAAGACTTGTATTACATCTTGAAAAAGGGGTGAAATACAGTATGTGCCCTTTAAGTCAAGAATAACACATTAAGTTTTTAAAACAAAACTTATATCTATTGCGGTCATTGATGTGAAGTACAGATACCAATTTTCCAGCTTTCTTCCTCCTGTTTGGTCTCAAAACCTTAACTTTCTGGAATAGTGATGGGATTTCCTCACAAAAGAACATGATATAATCTCTGGGAAAGGTATGATTCGTTCATTGAAATAGGAGTCGGCAGAGAAACTGCACTACACTTGAAGAAAAATCATTGCATCACTGTACCTGGGAAATCAGGGGAGATCATTTAAAGATTTGCGGTAAACAGAACACAGATCCGACTCTTGAGGGAAGCGGTTTTCGATCGTTGACTAGTAAAACAATCTTTGATGATGCAAATATTACCTGCTTTAGACACGGCAGGGATCTGATAACGTCTGATCATCTGATATCATCGCGCAAATGCTGAAAGACATTGATCAAAGCATGCTGTGCTACATAATTTCAAGCCCTGTAATAGACAGAAGCCGTTGTCATATCTGTTCAAGCGGTGGATGTCAACAGGACCTTGTTTTGTTTTAGTGTTTGGACAGTTAGCCACTGGCAGAGGTTGGCTAGGGAACTGAAGACAGGAAGAAGAGAGAAAGATGAAGGAGAACAGAGGGAGTGTGCCGGAGGGCCAGGCGGCGAGTCAATACAGTAAGCTGACAGAGGTGGATAAAGCACTCTCCCTGTGTGGCTTGCTTTCAAGACACTGCTGAAATATAGAGGCACTCGGGCCGCATGGGTGCAATAGGCTGGCGTGGCGATGAAAACAGCTTTCTGTTTGTCACTGCTGAGCCTGCGAATCACAGGAATATTGAGCTTTCTCTGAAAAAAACAGGGAGAAAGCTGGTAAATGCAACTGCAAAGGTCACCGCTTTTTTTTGTTTTCAGCCCTGAACTTGGCAAACTGTGACCAGATAATGGGTATTTATTCAGTCGTTTACGCATTAGATTGTTACTGAAGCAATAGACCATATAGCTGTGACCCACTTCCTCTCGCCATACAGACCAGCTCATCAGACACTTTGTTTTCCTTTTTTTGTGGAGATCATCAAGTCCTCGCTGACCTCAATTATCAGCCAAAGACTAGAACCAAATGTTTACATGCAACACGGCAAATGACAAAATTAATTTTGTCGCATTATTTCCACTGATTTGAGCAGCTTTATCCTTGCCAACTTTTTAGGGTTTAATGCGTTTTGACAAGATGATTTTAATTATAGTTTTTTTTAACAGTTTGACTAATTAGATGCTTCAAAATGACATTACAACTTAGATATTTAAATCCAGGCATAGCCTAGTAAAAGTGAATTTATTTGTAATTACAGCTATGGGAGTAAAAACATTCCAGCTATGGGAGTAAAAAAGAGATCACTTGAAAAGTCCAAGTTTTTCTTGATTTATCATGTATGGATTTGAGTAAAATGTTAGTATTTGGTTTGTCCCATCAAGTTCTGATAAAATCCTTTCAGTTTTCATTTGTTGGGATTAAATGCAAGACTATTCCACCAAATGTTGGCTTCTACTACACTACCTGACAAAAGTGTTGTCAATGATCTCAGTTGTAAGAGCAACAAATAATAACTTGACTTCTAGTCACTCATTTGTTAAAGTGGCAGAAGGTAGATTTTTTTAGATGAATCATCTGTTGATCTGCATCCCAATCATCACAAATACTGCAGAAGACTAATTGGAACCCGCATGGACCCAAGATTCTCACAGAAACAAGTCAAGTTAGGTGAAGGAAAAATCAAGATCTGTAGAGTGGATGGCAACATCAACAGCCTGAGGTATCAGGACATTTGTGCTGCCCATTGCATTCTAAACCAGAAGAGAGGGCACATTCTTCAGCAGGATAGCACTCCTTCTCATTCTCAGTTCCTGAAGGCAAAGAAAGCCAAGGTGCTCCAGCATTAGCCAGCCCAGACACCAGATATAAACATTATTGAGCATGTCTAGGGTAAGATGAAGGAGTAGGCTTTGAAGATGAATCCAAAGAATCTTAATGAACTCTGGGAGTTCTGCAAGAGTGTTTCTTTGCCATTCCAGATTACTTTATTAAAAATTTATTTGAGTCATTGCAGAGATGTTTGGGTGAAGTCCTCCAAGCTCATGGGAGTCATACACAATATTAATCCTTTTCCCACTGCACCATGACTTTATATTGTATACTGTACAGTATTTCTGTTAAGTGACAAGACTTTTGGCAAAGCAAAGTCAGACCTTTCTGTCCAAATTAAATAATAAAAAATCAAGGCATGATCATATTTTATTTTGGTAAAATAAGCATAATCTAGAGGCCTTTGCCTTTCATATAAGCCACTTCTGATACCAAATGATCAACTAGAAGTCAAGTTATTATTTGTTATCCCTAAAACTTGGATAGGCGACAAGACCTTTGTCAGATAGTGTATTCTGAAGATAAAACTTTTATATTGGTTTGTCCAAAAATTTTACTTAAAATGTATTTATTTATTTTTGACCAATTGTCATTTGATTACAAAAATTCTCTAAATGGCCAAACTATCAATTTTTAAAATTTGGAAGAAATATTAGATTAGATTTGAAAAAAAAAAAAAAAAAAAACAATAGATTACAGGTTCTTAGTCAAACACACAACTTCGTTCAAGAAAATGAGAACATTCATGTGGTTTATTTGTCACCCCATAGCTCTTGTAGAAGGTAGGACCAGCATCCACACCACTGAGTGTCAGTATATTGTATTTCCAATGAAATGTCAAGGCAATTCGAATTTTCTTTGTTTCAATTTGTATGAGTGTACATTTTAGTATGATTTGTCCACCCCACAATGATGGCTAGGCTTAGGGCTGGGTTTGGGGGCACACCTCCTTTAAAATTCTTACATTGTTATAGAAAAGATTCGTTTTCATAAATTAGCCACCTTTAAAAGAGCCTTTAATAGTATTGGTTCCATAAAGAACCTTTAACATATGTTGATATGTTCTTTAAATTGTAAAATTTGTAGATTATTAAAATTTGACAGAATAATTTGTGTAAAAAGTGTGTTCCTTATTGGATTAATAAAATTAATTAATCAAAATCATATTAACTGTATTAATCAATAAAAACTACAAAATATTATGCAAATTCTTCATTAAAACAAAAAACAAAACCAAAAAACCCCACAAACAAATAAAATATCTTAAAGGATCTGAAAAGTGTACTGAAAAATTGAAAGTGTTCTTGCTTAATTTTCTAAAAATCATGTTTACATCCATCTTATTGTCAATATGATTATGGTATCAGTGTATAATGTTATCACCTCTTATGTCCAGTACAGTGAATGCACACTTAAGTCATCTGATGACTTTGTCTTCTTTCTATTTAAAGGGCACCTATGATCCAAAATCAACTTTTGGAAGCTGTTTGGACGCTGCACCGTGACGTAGGAGTGCGGTTTTCCCAGCCTACCGAATTGACTGACAGGCATGTTATACATGTCTCCACAGTAACACATCCACAAAGCAGGAAATTAAAAGAACCTGCAATTAAAAGATCTGTTCAGCTCTCTGTGATCATCTGCAACTCAAGAATTTTACAAGTTTAAAATGTTCTTAAAACTGTGCATGTTCGTAATAAAGAAAAGTTAACAAAATTGCTAACCGCTGGAATCACCACAGATGCATAGAGGCTATACAAGGACGCTTCAAATAGACGTGCAAAAACAGTGGAAAGATAAATGTGTGTGTGTGCTGCGAACTGTAAATGGCATTTGTGTGTGACTCGTCGTTGCGAATATATAAAACAAACTTACTTGCAATATTTGACTGATAAACTGAATCTGTAATCTATAAACTGAGTTCTGAATATGTTTACACGTTGGAACAGTGAGTATGGAGAACCAGCTCATTTGCACAGGCTACAAAAACAGCTTCACTGTCCTCTGAGTCTAATATAGGCATAATCTGGAGGCTATAATAAATGATCTGATGGGTGTTTTGAGGTGAAACTTTACAGACACATTCTGAAGACACCAAAGACTTATCTTACGTCTTGTAAAAGGGGGAAAATAGGAGCCCTTTAATACTGTTAATTTCAACCCAGGCTCATTCTGAAAACATACCGCTATATACATTTCTGGAAAGCACCAAATATATCCCAGGAGCTATGTTTTTTGCAGTTTTTGTTTTCGCAAATCCACTGTGTAAGCTTATTGAGGTCTCAAATTTCTCTCGCAAGTGCCATTCTCACCTGCTGTTCTCGCATAAATTCACTGACAGTTTTCAAAAGCAATTCAGAAAAAGAAAAACCCTCACCAGATTTTTCCCACATTTTCATATTTTACCACATTCTCACCCTGTTATTTACTTGTTTATTTTATTTTTAACTTCTGTTTTTGCCTTACTTGCTTTATGGAACCGTTCTTCGCTGGACTTGAACCCCGTCATGGTCAACTCTTCTCTGCGTCTCAAGTCCGCTGACATACATGGCGAGCTAACTGAGCAAACTGGTAACAACGGAAAAGCCTTTCATACAGAGGTAAGCGGTCAGCTGGTAAGCCCGAAAAGGAACGACATCATACCACCCTTTAACTTTAATTTTAAAGACTAAATGCAGCCATACATACTTCGGGCTACATAAATTGCGATCTCCAGAAATGTTTAATTAGAGGCATACAAAGTTAGCGTTAGCTCTACTATAAAAGATCTGGGTGTTATATTAGACAGCAATTTAACTTTTGAAAATCATATATCCCATGTCACAAAAACTGCCTTCTTTCATCTGAGAAATATTGCTAAGTTACGAAGTATGCTATCCATCTTAGATGCAGAAAAGCTAGTCCATGCTTTTATGACTTCTAGGTTGGACTTCTGTCCTCATTAAATCTTGTGTGCTGAGCTGAGCAAGTAAGAAAAGACTCTACCGTACAGTACTGCGGCCAGTGGTAATGTATGCCAGTGAAACGTGGGTATTGAGAACTCTGGATGAACTGTTTCTTAACGCATGGGAGAGGAAGATCCAAGGTGACCAAGGTGAATGGCGGATAAGGAATAATGCAGAAGTGGCAGACAAGTATGCGAAGCCAAGCCTGGTCACGGAAATAAAAAGGAACCGTATAAGATGGCTGGGCAATTTAGAGAGACTCCTCGAACAAAGAGCTGTTAAAAGAGCATACAAGCTAAAACTAGAAGGAAGGAGACGTCCTGGTAGGCCACGAAAGAGGTGGTTAGATGATGTAGAAGATGATCTACGTACCCTAAGAGTGCATGCCTGGAGAAAGCAGGCTTTGGATTGGGAAGGCTGGAGCGGAGTGGTGGAAGAGGCCATGGCTCTACATGGGCCGTAGCGCCGCCGGAAGAAGAAGAAGGCTGGATTACTGTAATCCTCTGTTTGCTGGCTGCCCAGAACAAACTTCAGCTAGTTCAAAATGCAGCAGCCAAAGTTCTCACCAGGTCTAGAAAATATGACCATATCACCCCAATTTTAGCCTCCTTACACTGGCTGCCTGTTAGGTTTCATATTGATTTTAAAATATTGCTTCTTACCAATAAAGCTTTAAATAATCTAGCTCCTGTTTATCTAACCAACCTTCTGTCTCGCTACAATTCAACTCGCTTTTTAAGATCTCAAAACTCAGGGTTTCTCGTAGTACCTCGAACAGCAAAGTTGAGTAAAGGGGGTCGAGCCTTCTTATTTATGGCTCCTAAACTCTGGAATAATCTTCCTGATATCGCAGTTTAAAACTAGATTAATTACCTATCTTTTAGTAAAGCATACACATACATTAGCGGTATGATACATGAATGTGGCCCACGCAGGTTTTTGCATCTCGTTTATGTACACTACGAACAGCAGCTACGCTAATTATTCTCTTTATTTTCAATTTACACCTGGAGATACTCCACCCGAGGCCCTCAGAGACTATGCAGCGCTACTTATTCGATCCAAGACCAGCGACAAAATGATCCCAAGGTTTTCATAATCCTGAACAAGGCCGTATCCTAAGCAGCTGTTGTGGTGGTCATGGCGGAGTGGAGAGCATGAGACTGATTCCTGTGTCACTCAGGGGAACGACGAGTCTCGCTGACGTCCAGCTTCTCCAGCGCCTAGACTGCAGCTCTGCACAAGACGTTTGGCCATAGGAGAAATGGTCGTGCCCAACTGAGCCTGGTTTCTCTCGAGGTTTTTTAACTCTTCACTTTTGCCAATTGGTGACATTTTTTTCCTCGCCGCTGTCGCCACTGGCTTGCATGGTTTGGGACCTGTAGAGCTGCGCATCGATGGATTTGCTCTTCAGTGTTTGGACTCTCAATAGTGAATATTAAACCAACCTGAACTGAGCTAAACTGAACTGAACTAAAACTCTGAAAACTGAACTGATTCTGAAATGAACTGAAACTGTTTCAATTTACATTGATCTTCTATGTAAAGCTGCTTTGACACAATCTACATTGTAAAAGCGTTATACAAATAAAGGTGAATTGAATTGAATTGTATATTGGGCTACGTTTTCATAATGAGCCAATGTTGGTAAATTTAGGGGAAACAATTATTTTCATGTTTTCATAATCTGAAATATTGCAAAGATATAGATTGGGAATATTCCAACTTAATCTCATGAGGAATTTTACATGTCGCAGTTAATTTGTTAAAATTCATACTATTTAATTTATGTGAAAACATACAATTTTTAAAGGAGGCATGTCCCCAAACCCCACCCATTACCCTACCTCTCATGCATGTCATGATTTTGCCAAGTACATTGTAATCCTGGAAAAGCTAGCAGCTAGCTCTCTGCAACTTTCACATGGTCGTCCACTGAAGCTATAAGCAGGGCTGTGCCTAGTCAGTACGTGGATGGGAAACCGCAGGTTCCTGCTGGAAGTGGTGTTTCTGAGACCAGGTCTGTGTGGGTCCTAATGCCCCAGTATATTGATGGGGACTCTATACTACTGTCTTTCCAACGAGACGTTAACGACTCTCTGTGGTCATTAAAAATCCCAGGAAGTCCTTCGAAAAATGAGTAGGGGTTTACCCCAGCAACCTGGCCAAATTTGCCCAATGGCCTCTGTCCATCATGGCCTCCTAACCATTCCCATATTATAATTGGCTTCATCACTCTGTCTCTCTCAACGTCTTTCTACTGTCATCCCTCTACACCAATCAGCTGGCGTGTGGTGTGCGGTCTGGTGCAGTATGGCTGCCGTTGCGTCATCCAGGTGGATGCTGCACAC